>NC_057813.1:247354509-247491894 GCF_018294505.1 Triticum aestivum
AGCAGCAGTAGCGAAGGAATCGCTCGATCGGGTTCAGTTAATAGCCATCGATCAATTGCTCGGGTTCAATAATGCGTAGCCTGCAGTGCAATCGCTCGGGTTCAGTTAGAGCCCAACTCCTCGCTCGGCTTCAGTTAGAGCCAACGCCTCGCACACACGCGCGTACGTGTACGAGAGAAACGTGCATCGCTCGGCCCCCGACCACCGACCATAACCTGGAACTCCCCGAAATTTTCCTCGCCCTCGCTTCTACAACGGTTTTTTTGGTCATGGACGGCCCAAAGAATGACATGCAGCTGCGTCTCCGGCCCGCCCAGGACGAAAAGCCCATTTTCTGTTATGATTTTTTGTCATAGAAGTAGGAGCCCACCACATCTATGATGACACCGGGTTTTGTCACAATTATCGTCATAGAAGTGTCATAACTATGACAGAAAAAATTTCGTTTGGCCCAAAATGTCACGGATGTATCTTTTTTTGTAGTGTATACTTTGCATTTGGTTGTTCGCCTCTTCGGGAAGTCGAACAATAATAGTACTAGTATAGTGTATGCTTCTGGCAATCTGACACCGAATTAACTGTTGCACGTCCACCGCCTGAACGAAGGAGAGCTTTCATTATTCGAAAGTTTCTCCTTGTCCTGCGAGCCACCGTGGGCAAGCTTCGCCCGTCCTGCAAGCTTCTCCTCGTTCGGCAAGTTGATGGGACACAGCAAAGTAATGCTAGTCCATACTGCCTCTCTCCGGTTAATATGGCTTAATTTCAAACGAGATAAATACACTTTCTGTCACTTATATTTGTAAAAATACGGTCAGCGGACTTCATAATATGCTCATTGCACTCAATATATACATTTTCCGGTGTTTATACGGTCACTAGCTCACCCTGGCTGAGTATGTGTGTGCATGCACGTGTAGGTTCAGCACTTGAGCAAGACCGCTTGTGTTCCATTGTGTGCTCGGCCATGCATGCATTAGGGCGTCATGCGTGTTTTTGTGTCCATGTGTACGTGTGACTGTTGCATACACGTAGGGGGAGTACATGTAGGGGCCACTAAGGAGCAGTCAAATCACAAAGTAAGTTAGTCAAAAGAAGAAACCATCATTTCACTCTTCAATGACACGTACGCAATATAAAATGGTTGATATGGAGAGAAAAAGAAAACCACTATATATACACTAGCGGGAGCAAAAGCTACAAGCCTGCTTGCTTGGGTTGCTCTCTTCACAAGCATAGAACGACGGTGGCCACACCTTTGGTCACATATCCGTCCTGATCCCGCAGCGGGGGGAAGGGAACAATGTTCTGTGTAGACGTGGTCGACATCGGCGAGGTAGAAAACCCACAGTCGGTGCGCCCCAATCGGGGGTCATCGCGGTATGGGCCGATGCCGCGTCCCAACCACCCTTCTAGCTACAGCCCGACGTCCCAGGTAGTACATCTTCCTTTTGGAGCCGACTTCCTCCATTGCCGCAGCTCCCCACGTAGCTCAATCTCCATGTCAATCTTTCTCTACTTCTACCGGCTTCTACTTGTGATGAGTTTATGTCTCGTGAACTAGTGGCAGTACTATTATTCTAATCACACTTCTTCAATATCTTTGCCATCAGGGATGCTCAGCTCGATTTTAGTGGAACTGCACAAAAGCATCGTATGATCTGAGGGTGCCAGTCGTCTTTCCTTCTACAGGTTCTAGCTAGCTAGGAAATTAAATCCTGTTTAGGGTTTAGGGTTTAAGTCGTAGTGACCCCATCAGTAGTTTTTCTTCCGTACACGCTCTCAAAACTTGTGTCTTTAGTTGTGAAGTAAGTATTGGCTATGATATGTGAATCATTGAGATGCATCAGCATGCGTGTTAGTTTTCCTTTGTATTTGATGGAATGTTGTAACGGGGCAACCTTGGAGTAGGAATGAAAATGGAGTGGAAAGTTTCCATTTTTCCAGAGAAAAAATGGAAACGGAGAGAAACCAACGTTTCGTTTCATTGGATCGCGCCATTGAGCAAAACCAACGTTTAAATCACGTCTGTCACGTTCGTGTCTCACCCTCCTCCACGGCTCGATCCCACATAGTCGCTCGGCATGCCACTCACCGCAAACTGAGTATACGATAAGTTTCTTGCCTGCTTGTCGATGGATCACGCCAAGGAGTACTAGCACTACTGGAAGAGATTGACGAGTTGGGGGAGGACAGCTAGCTATAGCACGGACTCCCAAGAACTTTTTACATGCATGTTGTGGCCAGCTATTGCGACCTTTGAACGCGGAGCCGTCGCGTGCACCAGGAAGCGGCATGGACGACGCTCTCTCGGCCGGCGCGCGCTTCAATGCCGACGCCAGTGAGAAGTCGCATCTTCTCTAGCCTGGCATGAATGCGGCACTGATCGTTTCGGCCGGGAAGCACGCGCGGGTGATGAAGAGGGTTCGGGTTGGTCAGGAGTGGCCGTGGAAGCGTTCCGGACGCCCGCAAACAAGAGATGTTGTATGTTGATATTGCTGCGTATATAATTAACAATGTAAATAATGTGCCAGTTGGACAAATATGATTGGAGATGGAGATTGAAATGCAATTTTACGTAAATACAAATATGCATGTCTATGTCTATGTGTGTGTGCACGACGACTCTCGCGACCTGGAAGCGGGGGCGTGTTTTTGATCAAGTTTTCTTTCTTGGTACATTAAAAAATTGTCCGCCAATTTTCGTTTCTTTTTTCCAGGAACACGCGTATTCTATTTAAGACCACTATTATGGAGAGATTTTTTTAGTCCATTATAGACTCTTGTTTGATAGGGTTTCTCGCGTCTCGCTCTCTCACCCTCTCCATATCGAAACAAGATGACAGTGTCCACTCTATCTCTCTCCTCACTAGTTGTCACAGATCTGGCTGAATCCCGTCCACTGCGGGAGGTCAGAAGGTGCAGCGTTGTCATTGTCGCCATCGGCGATGGAGGAAGCCGATGCACACCGTCCTCTCGGAGCGGACGCTGGCACGGACGAAGGTCCTCCGCGCCCTTATTTTCTATGGTTGTGTCGGCAGATCCAGCCCGCCCGCCTAAGCGACATCTCGCCAACCTGAGGTATAACATCTTGTACTGGTCCAGTTCCCCAGGTTGCTGCATGCGGGTTTTCTTCTATGCGACTAATCCCCAGCTCCCCATGTATAGTAGCTAGGGTTCGTCGGCAGGTCCAACATCACCTACTATTATAGAGGGAATGCCACTCAAAAAGTTGTCCTGATTTATGCCACGGTGGAGATATACATGTTGTTTCAACAAAAAGTACATGGTGGTTGTGCGGTCATTGTCCATATGCTCCTATTGTTGCTGCTAATCTAATACTATCACTGGTTAAATGAAGAAATGTTTTTTTCTCAGGTATCCTGGTTTAGTTCCCATCAAGATAATCATGATGCTTCTTTTTGTTGGTGTAATTTTCATTAATTCTTATTGACAATTGAGATGTCGTTGTTAATCTTGTAAAACAAAGTAACAACACTATATCCCTTTTTTATAGTTTTGGAAACAGCGATGCGTATCTCCATACCCGGGCATGTCTTCCTCAATTTTAGTGGAACTACACAAAAGTGGATGGCCATTTTGTTCCGCCTCACTATCCTCTGCCACGTGGTTCTTCCTTCCTCGAGCTTGATTACTGAGAAGAAACAGATCACAGTGAGGATTTGTCAAACTTAATTCATAGGTGCCTCACCCAAACTTGATGCCAAATGGATGATGCATCACCACAATGACCTATCGATGCTCATGGTTGCGCCTCATGGTTGTGTCGGCTCGTGAAGCTGATCGATTTTCAATGAAAAACAAGTTGTCTTCCATCAGTGCTCTTTGCTTGTTACCCACAAAGATGATATCCTTCATCAGTTCACCTTGGTTGCATTGGAGACGCAGTCGTCTTTCACGTTGGTGCAATTTTATCACACAATTGGCTATGAACCAAATGTTTCCTCAAAGAAGGATCGACGTTGGTACTAAGAGCATTAGTTTTGTATTGATTTCTAAGCCTTCTCACAACTTTGTCTCCAGGTCCCCTGTAATTTTTTTGTCCAGCTATTAACTTTGATTAAAAAATGGTGTGGACTAAAAACCCGGATGGACGTAGTAGCCCTCCATTTTTATTCACTCTGCATATTAGATTTGACTGAAGTCAAACTTTGTAAAGTTTGACCAAGTTTAGGATGAACACGACAAACCATAATTATTAGAGAGGGCAAACTATACATACTCTAATTGAAATTAAAATTCTTTATTTGTACACACTCTCACACGTTTCCGATAATTTGGCGCATGTGTGGTAGTTCACTTAAGGGAGGGTAGTGTACCACACGTGAAGCACAGGAAGTGCGACCAGGGCACGTGGATCGTTAGTTCATCGGAAGTACTCCCTCTATTCCTAAATATTTGACTTTCAAGAGGTTTGAAATGGACTACCACATACAGATGTATATAGACATATTTTATAGTGTAGATTCACTCATTTTGCTCCGTATGTACTCATTTGTTGAAATCCCTAGAAAGATAAATATTTAGGAACAGAGGGAGTAGTAGTTTTCTTCACTGGTACATTAAATAAAGAGTTTCTTTTCGTACTTACACAATTTAAAACGATTGTTCTGGAGAGAATAAGAAAACCACTCCACTATATATTAGTCTTATACATGAGTACTATATGGACGCATCTTCATTGACTTAGTGCACCTGCCTTTGGGTTTATGACAGGTGGCCCCAAAATGTGGCTGGCCCACCTGTCATACAGCCAAAAGCAGGTGCAGTTAAGGCACCGGAGCTCAATCCGTACTATAGTATATATATAGGATGGAGCCTTAGCGCTTGTTCACTAGGGTTTGCACTCTCCACACTCTCGCCGCACTACATATATATACACACTGGAGGCTCAGTGTTCCTTTACTAGGGTTTGCTATATTCACAATCTCTAACCCTCTTGACCTGATCTAAACAAGACTGTGTTGGCCTCTTGTCTCTCTCTCCCCCCTCACAGCTGGTGAAGGAGGCGTCCGGATCCCGTCGCACCGGGAAGGGGAGGAGGTGCAGCGTTCACTCTATCGCCTTTGGCGAGGGAGGCAATCCACTACCAGCTACGTTGTTCTCTTTCACCCAGCGCCTGTGTGGGAGGGCCACCGACCCCTTCTTCCTTGCCGCCGTACGTAGTGTGGGCAGATCCAGCCTCCCGCCGCACTCCTTGCCACATCCCGACGACCCTAAGGTATAAGTTTCTTTGAAACCGTCATTGCTCTAGCTGCATGCGGATCTTTTTCGATTATATAGCCGAATCTAGATCTTGCTTCAAAGAGGAAAAAAAGGTGCGGTTGGGTGGAGCATGAATCTAGGACGTGGTTCAATGAGGAAAGGAGGGAGGGAAAGTAGTATAGTCTGGCTATCCAGCCGCTTTGTTGGTCGAAAAGGGAAAAGGGGGGTAACCCGAAACTGGGGGGTCGGGTAGTTTGTGCAGGACTAGATTTGTTGCCCTCACATGGGAAAAAGGTTCAAAGAGAACAAATATGGGACCAACGCAGATATACTGCTTGGCTACATATTCTGCACCACCCATTTATATGAGTGGACGCACATGGTGCTGGCATGTCCCATGTCACATGTCCCATACAACTATTTTACTGTTGTTAATCTAAGAATGCCGCCGGAAAATTGAAGCAATGCCACTGTTAAAAATAAATTAAATTTTTTAGCGAATGTTGTTTCAAGAGAATGTCTCTATTAATATGAATCAATGCAACCATTTTAGAAATGCTACTATCCTACTTTGTTTCCCATCAAGATAGGTTAGATGCTTCTTTCTGTCACCGTTTGTTTCATCCTCCTTTATTGGCAAGTAATTGTTTCCTTTTTTGCCTCTGTTAAAATAGGGGTATGTATTCAACTTGTTGCTATTGTGACATTTTGCTCCACTACGTGAAACACTTATGTTTTAAGAGTGTTTTGTGCAGTTCAACTTGAATGTCACACTGGCGACTTTGCTTAATTTTGGCGGAACTGCACAAAAGGAGATCGAGATTTGCTTCTAGTCTTCCTTGCGAGTTGTTTCAAATCTTGGTCTCATCCACATGATGGTGCAGTGTGCTTTTGGATGTTGTGCTACTTGTTTTGGTACTGTTTTGGATAAATGTTGAATTGAATCTATTGAACTGTTGTCTTTTACCATTAAGTGAGCAAAAATTGTTCCAACCCACACATGATGCTTGTTGCTTTCTTACACAAAACTCTACATCACCCCCTTTATAAGTAGATTCAAGCACATGGTGTTGTTGCGCCTACTCTCCCCTGGAACTGTATATGCTTTTTGGTAATCTAATGCCGCTGGTAAAATGAAGCAATGCCACTCCCAGAATTAACTACTGAATCTTAGTTCAGAACTACAACACTTGGAAGGGATTGACGGAATTACCATTTTTGTGGCCGCATGTTTCATCCTCCTTTATTTGCCAGTAATTGATTCCTTTTTTGCCTCTGTTAAAACAGGGATATCTATTCAAGTTGTTGTTATTGCGACATTTTGCTTCGCTACGCGAAACACTTATGTTTTAAGAGTGTTTTGTGCAGTTCAACTTGAATGTAACACCGGCGACTTTGCTTAATTTTGGTGGAACTGCACAAAAGGGGATCGGATTTTAAAATATGTGTTGGGATTTCGTTCAAATCATCCTCTCGAGCTGTTTCAAATCTTTGTCAAGAAAGGTCAGTACCGACTTTCATCCACATGATGGTGCAGTGTGCTTCGAGATGTTGTGCTACTTGTATTGGTACTATTTTGGATAAATGTTGAATTGAAGCTATTGAACTATTGTCTTTTACCATTAAGTGAGCAAAAATTGATCCAACCCAGACATGATGCTTGTTTCTTTGTTACAACAAAACTCTGCATCACCCCCTTTATAAGTAGATGGAAGCACATGTTGTTGTTGCGCCCACTCTCCCCTGGAACTGTTTATGCTTTTTGTTAATCTAATGCCGCTGGTAAAATTAAGCAATGCCACTCTTAGAATTAATTAACTACTGAATCTTCGTTCAAAATTGCAACACTTGTTAGGGATTGGCGGGATTACCTTTTTTGTGGCCGCATGTTTCATCCTCCTTTATTGGCCAGTAATTGATTCCTTTTTTTCCTCTGCTAAAACGAATCAGTCGCATTGTTTTAGGAATGGTACTATCCTGCTTTGTAGTTCTTTCTACATGTTTAACCAAGGTATTGTTAAGATAATGTCTTTGTTAAAATGAATCAGCGGTATTGTTTTAGGAATGGTACTTTTCTGCTTTGTCGTTCTTTATACATGTTGAAACATGGCATTGTTAAGATAATGTCTCAGTCAAGATGAATGAATCACACTGATGGAGAATTGCTACTCTCCTGCTTTGTTTCCCTTTAAGATAAGGTAGATCAGTAGATGCTTTTCTTCTGGGAGTACAAGTCATCAACCGTTATTTCTCAGTAATTGTTTCCCTTATACCTATTGTTGCTTACAGGGATATCAAAATCAAAGCTCAATTTTATTCTTACTTTGATTTTAGTTGGACTGCACAAAAGGAGCCAATGTGTCCAAGACAAACTGTTGCATTACTGGGTCCAGTTGGTCGTTCCACTTTGCAGAAAGAAGCAGTCACTGTTTGCGCTACATTACAGAAGGAATGATCGAGAAGCTTTACAAAGTTTTAGTAGACGCTAGTGACATGACTAGTCTGTAGAGAACATAGGCAACTCTACAACACGTGGAGTGCACTGGGAAAAAAGTGCCCAAACAAGTACATGAAGCCATGATAGGACAAGTCTGTCAATGTCATCCTAAGCAACAATGATGGGGCATCTGGGTATGGTAATCTGTTTACTGTACTTTCAGTTTGTTAGTCCACCGATTGGTGGGTTGACACTGGGGCCAATATTCATGTGTGTGCTGATGTGTCTTTGTTTTTTGTAGCATATAAATACGAAATCCACAGGGATGCTCAGCTTGATTTTAGTGGAACTGCACAAAATGTTGAGATGGTTTGTGTCCTCCATAATACTTCATCATGCACAATACATCGAATGGTTCTCTAATCATTCGTCGTTGCCTTGAGCCACCGGACTATCAGCTGACAAACTGATGAAAAACCCTGCCCGTTCCACGATCATAGGCATTACATATTTTGAATGGGAAAAGCTTGTCAAAGTTTAATGATTGATGTTAGCAAGAAGACATTAGTTTAATATATTGGAATTGGAAAACCTTGTCAAAATTTGTTCATTGATGTTAGCCAGAAGACATATATTTGATATTTTTGAGTGGGACGCCCTTTGCTGTGAGCAGCGTCGATCGTTTTTTCCTATTCCTGTGTTCAGTTTAGAAGTAAATAGTTACTCTGTTGAGATGCATAGTCACATGAATGTTGACTTATGTAAGGTATTTTAAGAGTTTGTTCTAAATATTCTCTATGTAATGCCAGGCCTTGTGTTTGACTGCAAAGTTGAGCTTGGAATGTTGTGGCATGCGGCATCGCAAGCTGTTCACCGTGTCTCCTGAGAATAATGCTTCGTATGTTTTGCATGTTGATCTAATGCCAGTGATTTGCTTGTTAAGAAGATCATCCTCTTCTGTTGTTTCCGTGCTTAAGAATTTCATCGTATTATGTTTCATTCATAGCCTATACGACAAGTCGGGTAGGTTAGACGGGAAACCATATGATCTTCCGACCAACTCATCATCTTAGGCCGTGATTGGATGGTCGTTTTCCAACCAAAACCGCTTGTAAAATTGACACTTGTAAATAAAAGCAGATGTTCTCGGGCGAAGCGCTTGGTTGGTCGATTTCGACTAGTAAAATATATACTGGTCTCTCAAATTACACGCGTAACCCGCCAGTTTTACTTACAGACCTCGGGCCCTCGATTTCATTACGCATGTGTTTTACGCGTTGTTTCTAATGACGAGTAAATTACACTTGTATCTTAATACAGGTGTGAAATAAACCAGAGCTCCCAAGCGCGGCCTTACCGTTTCGTGCCGTCTCAGTCTCTCAAAGGTGCTCATAGGTGTCTGATGATCATGTCTTCCTGAATGAGCAGCGGGCATTGTATCAGACCATCCATAGGGCCCGCGAGGCCCTCTTCGTCGTCCTTCGAGTTGTTGTGCTCGCCGTGGCGCCGAGCATTGTTAACATGGTCAACGAACATGAGGATTCAGGAGATTACTTTATTTTGACTGGATGACAGTAGGGACCCACTAGGGCCATAACCGTACGTACGCAAGTGCCACCTTATTATGTACAACTATATTTTTTTGCTTCCTCCTGGTTTCCTGACATCATGGTCCCACACCATTGTCAACCTATGTAGTCAATATAAACGAGAGAATTGCACAAGGTGCGGCCGACAGCTGGGACCAAGAAGCTCGAGCAGTATTTGTGTTTTTGAGGCATGAGCACTGCAGAGTTTTTCTTGAGCGATGTTTTAGTTGTTGTTCGGAGGAGAGCAAGGTATTAAATGGGCGGGCTGTGGCCCGTCTAGCCCAAGCCAGATATCCAGCCCAGATATTAATTTTTTTTCGAGATGAAAATGGCTAGCCCAACTATACTTTTTTTGAGGAATACCTAGGCAAGGTCAACTTGGTATTCTCCGCCCCGCTAGGCTGCAAATCTTTCCTAGGAGGGATGCATTAGGCTTAACAGGAAAATGGGATTTAAGAAATAATAAATGGGATGTAATTATAAAAACTAGGCAGTAACTATAAAAAAATGCACCAAACACGTAATTAGTTTATAAAATATTATTTTTGGATTTCGAAAATCTTAATTTTTAATTGTTGCGTGCACAATGTTTCGTTGGATTTTTATGTAATACAAATTTATATTTAATCTGACTAGAAATTTCGGGATAAAAATATTTTGGATCCCATCAAAATGTGGGAAATTTTATTGAACTCTATCTTGAACGGTTGGTTGAAACTATTAATCGTTGTCCTAGCTAGAAAATGGGATGTACTTTTAACAAACTGTAAATGGGTTGTAGTAAATTCCATTAGAATTCAAAAATGGGTTGTACAAATTCTTACAAATCCCAAATGGGCTATAAGTTCTCTGCCACACACTTGTGGGCCTACTAAGTTGACGCGTCCCTTAAAAGAAATAAGTTGAAGCGTATGCAAGGCTTTGTCAACTTATAGTCAACACACGGTTCTAGCAGCACTGGCCGTTGGATGTCTATCCAACGGATGTCGTGCTTCTTCTTCAATCTTGGATATTCTAGCTTTGGCCGCCAAAAAAATGATTCCTCCCCATGACATCAAGGGTGCACCGTTTCGGAGGCTGACCTGTGGGCCTACTAAGTTGACGCGTACCAAGGGCTTTGTCAACTTAGTTAATATAAACGATTCTAGCTGTAGTGACCGTACAATGTCCATCCAATGGCCGTCGTGCTTCTTCAACATCTGGTCTTCTTGCTCCAGCCGCCCAAAGCCGTGCCGGTCGTGCCGCCTTCTCCTGCCTCCCGTGGCCGGCTGTGCTAACGCGGAGGCGTAATCGCCCCCTACTACTCCCACCGCTGGCCAGGCCATTCCTCCACTCACCCACACCCCCTGTTATTCTGCGGCGATGGCAGCCTCACACCAAAGCCAAACCAGTGAACCCTCGTACTCCTCTCCGTGTGTGCATCCACTGCCGCATCTTCCCCACCTCCGCGTCCCCTTCCTAGACCTCGCCGTCGTCCACCGCCCTAGCGCTCTCGGTGCGGCGTGGTGAACATGGTCAAGGAACGACTTCCATCGGATGTGGACTGTACGTGGAGAGGCTGACAGCTGGGTCCACGGCCACACACAAGGAAATGCCTCCTTATTACGCGCAACATAATGATTCCTCCAGCTGACATCTGGGACCCACCATAAGGACCTTTTTATTTCGCGAAAAAAAGTTCCCCCCGCTGATAGGTCGGACCCACCAGCTATATCTTTGCACGCAAGGAAGTGCCTTCTTATTACGCACAAAAAAATGAATACTCCCCGTGCTAGCTGGGACCCAGCATAGTGGGAGGCTAACCTGTGGGCCTACTAAGTTGACGCGTACCAACGGCTTTGTCAACTTAGTCAATATAAACGATTCTAGCTGCAGTGATCATATGATGTCTATCCAACGGCCGTAGTGCTTCTTCAACCTCTGGTCTTCTTGCTCAAGCCGCCCAAAGCAACACCGGTCGTGCCACCTTCTCCTGCCTCCTGTGGCCAGTTGTGCTGCCGCGGAGGCCTCTCACCACCCCCTACTACTCGCACCGCTGGCTAGGCCATCCCTCCACTCACCCACACCCCCTGTTATTCTGCGGCGACGGCAGCCTCACACCGCAGCCGAACCAGTGAACCCTCGTACTCTTCTCCATGTGGGCATCCATTGCCACGTCTTCCCCGACTCCGTGTCGTCCCCTTCCTAGGCCTCGCCGTCGTCCACCGCCTTGGTGCTCTTGGCACGACGTGGTCAATGTGGTCAACGACCGACTTCCATCAGAAGAGTACTGTATGTGGAGAGGCTGACAGCTGGGTCCACGACAGTCGCAAGGAAGTGCCTCCTTATTATGCGCAAAATAATTATTCCTCCACCTGACAGCAGGGACCCACCGAACAGGCCACCGTATTTCATGAAAAAAATGTTTCCCCCCTGACTGCTGGGACCCACTAGATGGGCCACCGTATTTCGTGAAAAAAACGTTCCCCCCGCTGTCAGCTCGGACCCACCGGAAGTGCCTCCTTATTACGCACAAAAAAATGAATACTTCCCCTGCTAGCTGGGACCCACCTTGGTGGGAGGCTGACTTGTGGGCCTACTAAGTTGACGGGGATGGAGAGCTTTGTCAACTTAGTCAATATGAACGATTCTAGCTCCAGTGACCGTACGATGTCCATCAAACGACCATAGAGCTTCTTAAACCTCTGGTCTTCTTGCTCCAGCCGCCCAAAGCTGCGCCGTTCGTGCTGCATGCTCCTGCCTCCCATGGTCGGCTGTGCTGCCACGGAGGCCTCAGCGCCCCCTACTATTCCCACCACTGGCCAGCCCTACAGCGACAGCAGCCTCACACCACAGCCGAACAAGTGAACCCTCGTACTCCTCTCCGCGCGGGCTTCCTCTATCGCGTCTTTCCCGGCTCCGTGTCGTCCCCTTCCTAGGCCTCGCCATCATCCACCGCCCTGGTGCTCTCGGCGCGGCGTGGTCAAGGTGGTCAAGGAACGACTTCCATCGGAAGAGTACTGTACGTGGAGAGGCTGACAGCTGAGTCCACAGCGGTCGCAAGGAAGTGCCTCCTTATTACGCGGAAAATAATTATTCCTCCACCTGACAGCAGGGACCCACCGGACAGGCCACCTTATTTTGTGAAAAAAAACCGTTTCCCCCTGACTGCTGGGACCTACCAGCTACATCTTCACACAGAAGGAAGTGCATCCAGACAAAAAAAACGATTCGCCCCCCTGACTACTGGGATCCACCAGCTACATCTTCGCTAGCAAGGAAGTGCCTGACAGTCGGGACCCACCTGGTCGAAGCGTACGTAGCGTTGTCATTCTGGTCGCGAACGTGTACGTACATACTGGTCGATGTAGAGGCGCGCACGTGTTGTAGTAGAGGCGCACACGTGTCGTAGTAGAGGCGCACACGTGTCGTAGTAGAGGCGCACACGTGTCGTAGTAGAGGCGTGCAAGTAGCATATACACGTACGTACAACGGCCAGGGTGCAAGAAAGAAAATACGGCCACGTACGTACGTACGTACGGGCGGAGTCTCAAACGCCTACTCGCGCATACGTATGGCCAGGGCTCGTGTACATGGCTGGGTCAGAACAGAGAAACTGTGTCGTCGTGTTCATCGGGAGGCAATGGAATGCGTGGGAGCCAACCGGCTTGGACGGAATAGCCGATGGAAACGAGGCCTGGCGTACCGTAGAGCGGAGGAAACGGCCTTGTGTTCGACCGGCCATGTTCGAAATGGGATCCTGTTCAACGGGAGGGGTCTGGCGTACCGCAAAATGGAGGAAACGGACTTCTGTTGGACCTCCTACGGTCGAAACGGGATCCTGTTGATCGGGAGGGGTCTGGCGTACCGCAAAACAGAGGAAATGAACTTGTGTTGGAGCGCTACGGTCGAAACGGGGGTTATATTCATCGGGAGGGGTGTGGTGTACCGCAAAACGGGACTCCATGGGATACTGTTCATCTCCACCATCGAACTCCTCCAGCCTCCACGGGCTATTGTTCATCCACCATCGACCTCCTCTAGCCTCCACCTGCGACTGTTCATCCACGGGCTCCTGTTCATCCAGCCACCACGGTGCGCTACTCCACCGGCTACTGGTCAACCAGCCCTCTCCACAGTCTCTTGTTCAACAACCCCTCCATGGGCTACTATTCATCCAGCCCTCCACCGGCTACTTTTCAACCAGTCCTCCACAGGGTCTTCCTGTTCATCCAGCCCTCCACGGGGTCGTCCTGTTCATCCAGCCCTTCATGTGGTCCTGTTCATCCAGCCCCAACCGGGTCAATCGATCGGGGTCCTGTTCATCCAGAGGCAACACCACGGGGTCCTGTTCATCCATCCCCACCGGGAACGTTTCATCCAAATCCCCCAACAGCACTCACTGTTCATCAAGGGAAGGAGGCAGGAGGGTTTGATCAGCTTTAGTTAGCAATAGTAGCGAAGGAATTGCTCGATCAGATTCAGTTAATAGCCATCGATCGATCACTCGGGTTCAGTAATGCGTGGCCTGCAATGCAATCGCTCGGGTTCATTAGGCGAATGCCTCGCTCGGGTTCAGTTAGAGCCCAACGCCTAGCACCCACGCGCGTGCGTGTATGAGAGAAACGTGCAAACCTCCGTGCATCGCTCGGCCCCGACCACCCACCGTAATCGGGAACACCCCGATATTTTCCTTGCCCTTGCTTCTACCATGGTTTTTTCCGTCATGGACGGCCCAAAGAATGTCATGCAGCTGCATCTCCGGCCCTCCCAGGACGAAAAGCCCATTTTCTTTCATGATTTTTTGTCATAGAAGTAGGAGCCCACCACATCTATGATGATACTGGGTTTTGTCACAATTATCGTCATAGAAGTGTCATAAGTATGACAGAAAAAATTCATTTGGCCCAAAATGTCACGGATGTGTTTTTTTATAGTGACAAGACTTGGATAAGTTCTGCTCGAAGATTCTCCCCTGCATATGCCAAGGGGGTAGAAAACTTCATAAGCTTTATCAGAGCTGAGTACGGTGGTCTAAAAGCATATGTGCTCTGCCCTTGTAGCAGTTGTATGAAGTCAGTTTCAAGACCCCGGTCAACTATGCAAAAATCATCTATACTTGTATGGGATGTCGGTCTCATATACTAGGTGGGTTTATCATGTTGAAGTTGTGAATGTCAATGTTAGTGACTATGTGGAAGCAATAGATCACCATCTTGATCTGCCTGATGCTCAGGAGGAAGAGGAGGAGGACGCGGTGGTGGTAGAGCCAGTGAGTTTGACCAACATTGAAATAATGGTACGAAATGCTCGCGCATTTCGTGAAGGTTCACCTGCAATAGAAAATGGTGGGCCTGTTTGTTGGAACAAAGCAATGTGGCAGTCAATGCAGGAAATAAGCTGCCAGTATTCTCAGTTATGGTCACCTTTCTTCGGGTGAAGACATCTGAGTGAATGACCAACAACTCATTCGATGCGATGTTGGCTGCTTTCCGCAAATCTTACCCAGATGCGTCTGAGCTGCCACACACCTACAGTAAAATGAAGAATTTCCTTCGTGCCGTTGGAATTGGATATGATATGATCCATGTTTGTAAGAATAATTGTGTTCTGTTCCGAAAGGATTATGCCAACTTATCAAGATAGAAAGATGGCGATGTTGTGGAGAGGATTCGTCATAATGTTCTGATACATTTTCCAATTATACCAAGATTGTAGAGGTTGTTTCATGATGCTGAAACAAGAGAGTATGTACTATGGCATTCTAGGAACCAAGAGTATAGAGATCATAATGTAATGAGCCATCCATCTCATGGTAATGACTGGATAAGCTTCAACCAGAAACACAAAAAGTTTGCTGCTAAGCCAAGAAACATTAGACTTGTCATAGCTACAGATGGATTCAACCCATTTGGCCACCAGAGCACCACATATAGCATGTGACCACTGTGTGTCATCCCTTACAACATGCCACCAAATGTCTGAAGCAAAGAATCAAACTACATGATGGCCTTGCTCATCCCAGGTCCAAAAAGTCTTGGAAAAGATTTTGATTTATTCATGGAGCCTCTTGTGGAGGAACTTCAATAGCTATGGAGGGGTGTTCTCGCTCGAGACCTATATAGGAACCCACCAGCTGATTTCTTTCTGCGTGTTGTTATAATTTGGTGCATCCATGATTATCTGGCTTTGGGCACTATGTCAACGCGAACAACACATGGTTATAATGCATGTGTTTGCCGTGACAAGAATTCGCTGTCATAGGCAATACTTAACAAGATCTGCTACATTGGACATTGTCAGTTTCGTGCCAAGGGCAAGCCGCGTCCTAGAAAATATCGAAGACCTATGTTTGATGTAGAGCATGAAAACCGTGATGTGCCAAAGAGGCTCACTAGCGATGAGTTGCAGGAGGAATTATAGAAGGTCAGGCATATTACACAAGGAAACCATCATGAAAATATATGTGACAACATTATCGGCACACTTCTTTAACATTGAAGGCAAGACGAAAGATACCTTAAAATCTAGGATTGATTTGACACACCTGGTTATCAGAGACAATTTGAAGGTGAAAGATGATGGTGCATAATGGGATATTTGTGTACGTCTTGGACAGGGTAAAAAGAAAAGAATTCTGCAAGGTCCTGTCATGTGTGAGATTCCCACATGGATTTTCTTCTAACATTGAAAGGAGAGTCAATGTAGATGGAAACATGGTACAAGGATTTAAAACTCATGACTACCATGTCCTACTTCAAAGGGTTTTACCTGTTATCCTTAGAGGATTGGGCCGCCCTAACTTATACAGAACAGTTGCAGAGTTTTTGGGACAATTCTTCAGGTAACTCTGTAGTAGGAATATCAGGATAGATGCTTTGGTGCGTCTTAGAGATAAGATACCAACTATCCTATGCGACCTTGAGAAGATATATCCTCCAACCTTGTTTGATGTGATGGTGCATTTGGCTGTTCATCTACCTGATGAGGCACTACTTAGAGGTCCAATATAGTATGGCTGGATGCACCCTATTGAAAGGTGGCTAGGCACTTTCACGATCTATGTTAGGAACAGAGCTAGACCAGAGGGTTCCATTGTAGAGGCCTACATTTCTATAGAAGTGTTGACATTCTACTCAAAATACATTGAAACAGCTTATTAGCTTACCAAAACTGTGGGTGAAGACAATACCGAGCTCAATGTTTTTGACTGTTCTGTACGAGTTACAGGGAAGAGTCGACAAGATGACAATCCTAATTATTTGGACAAAATGGTTTGGTATGTGTTGAATAACTGCCTTGATATTCTACCTTATATCGAGTAAGTGCTAAGTACTGCAGCTTATACATCATAATATACTAAACTTGCAGCACATTCTTATATATTTAGATGTTTGACGCGATCATTATGTTCTGCAACATCTACAAAAATGAGTTACTGACGCAAAATCCAAGAAACATTGACAAACTGGTTATGGCAGGATTTGCGAAATGGTTCAAGAGCCGTGTAAGCTTTTGAATTGCACTATCACTTTTTTTAAATATATTGAGTATATAAGATGATCATCTTGTCTATTTTCTAACCATAGGTTAAGAAGATGCGGGAGGATGGGCAGGCAGTTAATGACGCCCTTTACACACTAGCAATGGGTCCTGATACTCGATAAGACATTATGAATCTTGTGTTGTTGGAGACATGCGCTACAACACCCTTGCACGCGAGGAAGGAAGGAAGACACAAAACAATGTCGTCATGAGCACAGATACATATGGTGAAGAGACAACTAAAATGTATCGTAACATAACATACATTGTTCAGTTGTAGTATATCTCCAGTTTCGAGGTAGATCGGTGTGTGGTTCTGTTGTGCTGTCGTTGGTATAACCTGTTTTCCAGGATCACAAAACCCATAGCTGGTGATTATTTCAAATCCATCAATGTGAAGGTGGTGTACCACACCTACGAGCCTTTTATTTTGGCAAATCAAGTAACACATATATTTTTCTCAGAAGACACATATGCATGCAGCAATGACTGGAGAGTATTACAAAGGTTTGAGCAGAGGAATTCGTTTTATGAAGTTACACAACAAGATGATGCTTACACTGCTCCTAATGTAGAAGATTCCACATATGTTAGTGGTATCTTTGAGAACCATCACATCAGTAACGTTGGGGAAAGATTCCCAGTCGGGCTGTGGACGATCGAGAGTTGATCAATAAGAGGCCAACGTTCGAGGGCATTGAGGATGAAGAAGAAGATGACTTTGGGGGAATTATGATTCAGACTGATACACATGGCGGCGGTGTTGATGTTGCTGCTGCAGATGATGATTAGATTGCTTTTGTCATATTTGCCTATGAGAAGTCGACTTTTTATTTACTATGTGAAATTGTGTTTGCTATGACAAATGAAACCTCATGAAGTTGTTGTTTAGTATTTTGCTGTGAGAACATCACTTATTATGTATGTTGATTTGTGTTTGGTGATTGTATGATGACTAAAACATGATGACATTGTTGTTTAGTTGTACTCATATTTGGCTGTGAAATTTGTATTTGATGACATAGTTTGCTGTTGGATTGCAATTTGCTCTACGTCTTCCAATAGGATAAAGCTGACCTGACAGGGCCTATGCTAATTTATTTATTTATTAGCAAAAGGGCCTCTGCTATTTATTTAATTATGAGCAAAAGGGGATACCCCCTTATTTATGTTAATAGAAATCATTAGATGGTCACAACACTATGGCCTGCCTGCTAAATATGTTTCATTCATTACTAGTTTCAGCGAAGTGCTCATGTCATAGCCACTGAAAACATCACGAGTGCTACATACATTGCAACTAAAGAGACAATCATCCTATAGAGCACAACGATCTTGCCCATTATCTTCACAAACTCTTTCGTCTCCTCATTGCTGCCAAGGTCGTTCAACAACTGTTGCTTGGCCATGACCAGATGAACTACATCTTTAACCTTCTGCTCTGCATCTTCCTCTTCTGGCATTCCTTCAGTTACTTCTCCAACATCCCAACCTGTTGGTATTGGGATTCCTTGGCTAACCAAATAATCAGTGTAGTTACATTCCTTCACATCAGCAACTTCCCAGAAATACAAATCACCCGAATCTTCCCTTTTCTGCATGAATCAAATTGGAAGATCATCAACCAAACTATTAAAAAATTAGCAACTGAAAGCAGGCGAACAACTTAAACATATTATTAGCACATGATTCGGGCATTTGTAGAAGACTCGGCTAGGGTTGAGGATTGTAGTTGAGACACGACGGATGACTCTGCGTGATTTGCAGCAGTGGCACCACACCAACGCCAGCGGGTTGCGATGAGTAACCGGCTGTGGAGAGGGTGCCGGCGAGGGTGTGATGAGACTCACATGCGATGGTATAGGTGGTGACTTGGCGCATATCTGGTTGTTGCCTGCTGAAGAGGATGTGGACAAGCCGCCAGTGTACATGTTTGTTGCGGCCGAAGCTTCTGATGCTAGGAAGAGTAACTAGAGAAGAGGAGAAGCGAATGTTGGATATGTCAGTTTCATTACTTGAAGAGTAGCATAACACTATATATAGTCATAGTCTAGGTTTGGATTCGAACCAGCTACAGGAGCACGTGTCTCTTTTTTCTAAAACTCGGCAATGTCTCTTTACTCGTACACTAGCTTGTTCTGTACGCCATCTCAAGTCTTTGATTTTCGGGAATGTTATCTGGCGAACATTCCATGGGAGGAGGACGACAAACGAATGCGTTTTCCCAGCAGTTTTAGTTGCGATGCAAGATCAAACGATGGCAGTTTCGGGAATGTTATCTGGTGAACGAGCCTAGTTTTTTTTTCTTCCTATAAAAAAGTATGCTACATGGTGTCCGCTTAGTCAACAAACGATTGTGCCAACGTTGAACTTTGGGTTGACATTCAACGCCTGTCATGTTTCTTCAGTCTCTTCTTCCTCCAGCCGCCAAAGCCAAACCAGTGCCGGCGGGACCGCCTGCTCCCACCTCCCGAGGCTGGCTGTGCTACCACGCACGCATCACGGCCACATCGCACCCTAAAACTCTATGCATATTCGATGGCTCCTGTTCGTTCCCGTCCGAGGCCTCACCATCGTCCTCCGCCTTGGTTTGCTCGTCGTGCCGCCTCCCTACGGTGTTTTCAACATGGTCAACAACCGAGAAGAATAAGGAGATGAATGTACATGGTGAAGTTGACAGTAGGAACCCACCAGGATCATTGTAGTAGGCAAGCAAGTGCCTCCTTTATTGCAAGAAAAAAATGGTTCCTCCTGATGGTTTCCTGACATCTGGGTCGCACGCCACTGTCAACGTAGTCAATAAGCGAGATAACTGCGCAAGGAGCGGCTGATACCCGGGACCCAGCAGCTCACACAATATTTTTTGTTTTCGTGACGGAGCAGGGTATCAACTGGGTTGTACAGGAGCCGTTGCCCGTCCAGGCCAGGCTTTCATTTCATACGTTTACCACATGACCAACCATGTTTTTTTCTTTCTGAAAATGGCTAGCCCAGCTATTTTGTTTTTTGCAGAATACCCAACGGAGGCCTACTTGCTTTTCTACGCCCTGCTGGGCCGGAAATCTTTGAGAAATGGGCTATAAGTAATAAGAAATGGGTTGTAAAATGAAAAATACAGCAAACAGGCAATTAGTTCCAAATTAATTTTTTCTTTCAGATTTTGATATTTTAAATTTCATTGTTTTTGCATGGGTAAAATTTCATTGGATTTTAAATTAATGTATGTTTAATTTTTTAAATTAATTTGAATCTGGCTAGAAATTTCGGGCTGTATGCTGTTTGCGACAGATTTGGAGGGTGACTTGTGGGTCTACTAGGTTGACGTGTACGCAAGACTTTGCCAATTTTGTCAACAAATGATTCTTGCAGCAGTGACCGTTGGATGTTAATCCAACTACCTACATCCAACGTCGTGCTGCTTCTTCAATATTTGATCTTCTTGCTCCAGCCGCCGAAACTGGCGCTGGTGGGACCGCCTACTCCCTCCTCCTGTGGCCGGCTGTGCTGTCGCGTAGGCCGCACCGCTCCACCCTACTCCCATCGTTGGCCAGGCCATTCCTCTACTCACCCATACCTCGTGTTATTTTTCGGCGATGGCAGGCGAAACAGTAAACCCTCGTACTCCCCATCGCACGAGCAAGCACTTCCAAGTCTTCCCCGGCTCCGGGTCGTTCCCTTCCTAGGCCTCGCCATTGTCCACCGCTTTGGTGCTCTTGATGCGGCGTGGTCAACGTAGTCAACAAACGACATCCATCGGAAGAGCACTATACGTGGAGACGCTGATAGCTGGGTCCACGGTCGCATGCAAGGAGTGCCTCCTTATTACGCGCAAAATAATGATTCTCCACCTGACCATGGTGACCCACTGGAAGGGCCTCTATATTTCACAAAGAAAATGTTCCTCCCGCTGAAATCTCGGATCCATCCGCTATATCTTCGCACACAAGGAGGTGCCTCCTTATTATGCACAAAAAAAAGAATACTCCCCCTTCTACATGGGACCCACCATATTTGGAGGCTCACTTGTGGGCCTACTAAGTTGACGCGGACGCATGGCTTTGTCAACTTAGTCAATATAAATGATTCTAGCTGCAATGACCATAGGATGTCCATCCAACGGCAGTCATGCTTCTTCAACCTTCTGGTCTTCTTGCTCCAGCCACCCAAACCAGCGCCCGATGTGCCGCCTGCTCTTGCCTCTCGTGGCTGGTTGTGCTGCCGCGTAGGCCTCACCGGCCTACCCTACTCCCATCACTGGCCTAACCATCCCTGTACTCAGCCATACCTCATGTTATTCTCCGGCAACGACATCCTCACACCTCAGTCCAACCAGTAAACCCTCGTACTCCCCTCTGCATGGGAAACAATTGTCGATTCTTCCCCGGTTATGGGTCATTCCCTTCCTAGGCCTCGCCTTCATCCGTCACTTTGGTGTTGTCGGTGCGACTTTGCCAATGTGGTCAAGGAACAACTTCCATCGGAAGAGGAATGTACATGGAGAGGCTGATAGCTGGGTCCATGGCCGCAGCAAGGAAGTGCCTCTTTATTACGTGGAAAATAATGATTCCTCCACCTGACAATGGGGACCCACCAGAAGGGCCCCTGTATTTTGCGAAAAACAACATTTTCCCCTTGACAGCTGGGGCCCACCAGCTACATCTTGGCACGCAAGGAAGTGCGTCCATATTACGGGCAAAAAAATGATTCTTCCGCCTGATAGCTGGGACCCACCAGTTATATCTTCGCACGCGAGGAAGTGCCTCCTTATCCTCCCTAACAGCTGGGACCCACCCGGTCGAACTGTACGTAGGGTTGTCTGTCTGGTCGCGAACGTGTACGTACATACTGGTCAATTCGTCTCTCTGCAGCAGTGAACCATGGCCAAGTAAGGAGTGGCACGTGTCGTAGTAGAGCCACCGACATAGCATGTCATGCAGTCACATCTATATCGTGTACACAGCCTCCATGGGCTACTATTCATCCACCGTCGACTTTCTCCAACCTCCACCAGCTACGGTTCATCCACGGGCTATTATTCATCCAGCCTCTAGCGGCTACTGTTCATCTAGCCTCCACGGGGTCTTATTCATCCACCTCCAACCGGTTGGGGTGCGGCGGCCTCCTCAGGGTCTTGTTCATCCAGCGGCAACTGCCTACTACCACGGGGTCCTGTTCATCCAACCCCCACCTGGAACTGTTCATCCACAGCCAACCAACCGACTCGACTCACCACATCTTGACTCATTCTACGTACCGCACGCACAGTAGCAACAGTCACTGTTCATCGAGAGGCACCCCAACATAGGCTGGTTGCATCTCGTACGGGGGCTCGATCGATCGGCTTCAATAAGCAGCAGCAGTGATCGATCGCTTGGGTTCAGTTAGCAGCAGCAATGAAGGAATCGCTCGGGTTCAGTTAACAGCAAATGAATCGTTCGGGCTCAATTAACAGCCAAGGATCGACCGCTCGGGTTCAGTAACGTAGCTAGTGTGATCGCTCGGGTTTAGTTAGCCAAAGCCTTGCACACATGCGCGTACACGAGAGAAACACGCAAACCACAATGCATCGCTCGGCCCCAACCACCCACCGTAACCGGGAACTCCCTGATATTTTCCTCGCCCTCGCTTCTACCATGATTTTTTCCATCATGGACGGCTCAAAGAATGTCATGCAAGTGCATCTTTTTTTGTAGTTATATAAGTGAAGCACATAGAGTATTCTAACAAATCATGAACACATGTGTGTCCCTTTGAAAAGGTGTGTGCAACAAAGATGATTGTGGAAAACTAAAAGCAAACAAAGCAAAGTCACATATAGTACATGACGCTCCAATCAAAACTCATATCATGTGACGAATAAAAAATAGCTCCAAGTGATATATCGATGGTTTGTAGACGAAAGAGGGGATGTCATCCGGGGCATCCCCAAGCTTAGACGCTTGGTTGTCCTTGAATATTACCTCGGGGTGCCTTGGGCATCCCCAAGCTTAGGATCTTGCCGCTCCTTATTCCTTAATCCATCATGGTCTCACCCAAAACTTGAAAACTTCAACACACAAAACTCAATAGAAACTTCGTGAGATCCATTAGTATAACAAGCAAATCATAAACTTTAGGCATTGTTGTAAACCCATTCATATTTTATTATTGCTTAATACTTACTGTACTCTAATTTCTCCATGACTTATAACCCCCGATATAATCCATAGATTCATTAAAACAAGCAAAGTATGCAACGGGCAATCAATGTATTCATGCGATTGAGGTTTCCAGTAACATTTTTAAGAGGTTCATTACACTTTTGTAACTCAATTATCTTTTTTGCATATCTCCTATTTTCCAAGATTTGGATTCCCTCTTGAGTATAGTTGATTCATATTTATGGGGGTGGAGTTCCCAATATACCCTCATTTCATAGGCGGTATTAGCATCACTCTTAATAAAATTCCCTATAGCGGCAAAATCAAAAGGTTGTCTACGGGGCATAGTTAGTCCTATGTAGAAATTGTGAAGAAAGATTTTTATGTCCCCCTTACAGTGCAAACACAATAAGATTACATTATCCTATACCAAGCATCCTTCAAATTTTCTCCTTGTTTCTGTTCGAAGTAAAGAACTTCAAACTCCAGAGACAAAGGAGGCATAGTAACACTAGTCATAGCAAGCAAACGGGAAAATAAAAATGTTTTTGTGTTTTTGTAAAAAAATAGAAGTGGGAGATATGGAAATGAGAGGCAAAGAAAAACAAAAATGCAAAGAAAAATAAGAGCAAGTAGATGATAGTTTGTGCGAAGGTACTTGATAGGTTTTGGTGATGCCTCCTCGGCAACGGCGCCAGAAATTCTTCCTGCTACTTGTGAGCTGTGTTGGGATTACCCTGAAGAGGAGATGATGAAGTAGTACAATATAGATAAGTATTTCCCTCGGTTAAGAACCAAGGTTATCATTCCAGTAGGAAAACCACACATAACCTCGTTAGCAGCACCTGGACATACAAAAGAAAATACTTGCACCCAACGCAAACAAGTAGGTTGTCAATCCCCTCGACGGTTATTTGCAAGCATCAAATCTCATAGTGGTAGGTAAATAGATCAATTGCAAAATAAAATAAAATAAACAAAAGTGCAGCAAGGTATTTTTGTGTTTTATATATGATAAAAGTAGACCTGGGGCCCATAGTTTTCACTACAGGCTTCTCTCTCGAGCACATAACATAAAGTGGGTGAAGAAATTACTGTTGGGCAATTGATAGAAAAGCACATAGTTATGATGATATTCCACACAATGATCATGTATATAGGCATCCCATACGAGACAAGTTGACCGACTCCTGCCTGCATATACTAATATTACTCCACCCATCGACCGCTCTCCAACATGCATCTAGGGTATTAAGTTAATAAAAATAGAGTAACGCCTTAAGCAAGATGACATGATGTAGACAAAGTAAAACAAAGCAATATGAATAAAACCCATATTTTTATCCTTAATGGAACCAATACAGATACGTGTCATGTCCTTTTTTGTCACAGGCATTGAGCACCGCAAGATTGAACCCATCACAAAGCACCTCTTCCATTGCAAGATAAATCAATCTACTTGGCCAAACTAAACAGATAGATCAGAGACAAGTACAGTGTTATAATAATCATGCATAAAAGAATTTAGAAAAGAAACAATTAATATTCCTGAATAACCTGATCATAAACCCACAGTTCATCGGATCCCGAAAAACACACCGCAAAAGAATATTACATCGGATAGAACTCCAAGAACATCGAGGAGAACATTGTATTGAAGATCAAAGAGAGAAGAAGCCATCTAGCTACTAGCTATGGACCTGTAGGTCTATGGTAAACTACTCATGCATCATTGGAAGGGAAGCAATGATGATGTAGAAGCCCTGCATGGTCGCTTCCCCCTCCAGCAGAGTGCCGAAAAAGGCCTCCAGATGAGATCATTGAAGAACAGAAACTTGCAGCGGCGGAAAAGTTTTTCGGGTGGCTCTGTGGTATAATTGGAATATTTCGGAATTTATAGAGGTGTAATTAGGTCAAGATGTGCCATAAGGGCCCCACAAGTCTAGGGGGCGTGCCCCCCGAGCTTATCGCTCCCTCGTAACTCCTCTGGTCTTCTCCCGAACCTTCGTGGGTCCCTTCTGGTCGCGAAAAATTAATCCAAAGTTTTTTCTTTGTTTGGACTCTGTTTGATATTGATTTTTTGAAAAGCCAAAAACAGCATGGCACTGGGCACTAGGTTAATATGTTAGTCCCAAAAATAATATAAAGTTGCATATAATTGCATATAAAACATCCAAGATTGATACTATAATGGCATGGAACAATAAAAATTATAGATACATTTGAGACGTACCAAATACAAGCCTTGGTCGTCAAGGATTCCGTAGGGAAAACAAGGACAAAATTGGAGAAAAATGTGAAAGTTCTGGCCAGTTTTCGAAGCTACCTGCAGATCATACGAGCTCTTGTACGAGCGCCTACACTCATATGGAAGGTCGTCACTCTCTATGGACTTAGGGAGTTGCTCCGTATATTAGTTGCCATTTCTTCATACGAACTCCGATTTTTAAGTTCTTGGGATTCTTGTATTACTAGCAAAATGCCTGGTGCATTAGAGGCATTGAATCTTCAATTTGGACACTTTGATAAATTTCAAATCATCAAACTCTCCAAAGGGCCTTGGTCTGGTGTCTGGAACTTCTCCGGTTTGACTCCCACTTGGTTCTTTTGATGTCCTAAGACCATGATCATGTCAACACACCTACAAAGACTGCAAAACAAAGGAAAAGTAATATAAACTAAATAAAAATAAAAATTATGCAACGAACTTTGTAAAACAAGTAAATACCAAAAACTATGCATTAAGGAGAGGAATATGGATATGATATGAGGTATTTTGACACTAGAATATTCTCTAAAAAGTACACATAAAGTCCACTCATCAACATCCCCAAGCTTAAACCTTGCTCATCCTCGAGCGAAAAGGTTGATAAACCAAAGTTATCCCTCTAGCTCATCAATAACATTGTTTCCCATAGTCGTGTCCTTGTCTTCTCTAGAAGCTAAAAGCAAGATAGAACATATCTGTACAAGGTAGCAGATGCTCAGCTAGGTACCATTTATTTTGATCACCAAAACACTAGATTTTCAGTACAAAATTCTATCCTCCTTGTCAAAGTTTAATCTATCATGAAAACAAATACTTGGATCCTCTTACTTATTATCTTATTCATTTATTCTTGTTATTTTACTTTTTAAACAAACTTGAGCACAAGGAGTTGGCCAAAAGTCAAGATATCGAGTTTTTCATTCATACCCACTAACTTTCTCAACTCAAGGCTCTCAGGCACTTACTTCAGTTGTGGTGCATCCAGAATAGGTATTTCTAATTCTCAAGATTATGCCAAAAGGTGATATATGTGGGGTTTCGATGTGACTTAGGTTTGAGTACTACGGACCAATATGTTGTCTCTTTCAAGATCTTGTCATCAGTACTTGTTTATTACCACATAAATACACACTAAAGAGAAAGCCAAATAATATTTGTTGTAGTTTTGCCACTGCGAACATTAACAAACTCATAGCCGAAATCCAAGCCGAAACTCTGGTGGATCATTCATTGTTCAGCGGAGTCAACATAACATAAAGAGAGGTGATGAAGTCAAATTTACACAGCATAAAGCAGTGTATAGCAACAAGGCCATGGAACTAGCGAGAAGCTAAAGCGTTGATAATGCACAAGGATAGTGGGACGTGATAGTCTTCGAGGGTAGCATTTCACCCAAATTTATTGATTCGACATAAGGGGAGCCAAAGAATATTTATGAGCCTTAGCAGTTGAGTTGTCAATTCAACCACACCTCGGAAATTATATTTCTGTAGCAAAATGTTTAGTAGCATGGTAGTTTGATAGTAGTGGTAATAGTAGCAATAGTAACAGGAATGGTAAAGTAGAAGTTTGTCATGATTGTAACAGCAACAACAATAGTAACTTAGCAAAGACCAATATGAGAAAAGCGTAGGCATTGGATCAACGAAGGATAATTGTGTTGGATGATATTCATCATGTAATAGTCACAACCTAGAGAGATACACAATAGCTCCAATCCATCAATTTAAAGTAGGCATGTATTACGTATATAGTCATACGTGCTTATAATAAGAACTTGCATGACATTTTTGTCCTACCCTCCCGTGGCAACTAAGGGATATTAAGACCTCCTTTTAATAGAGAACCAGAACAAAACATTAACACATGGGTGAATACATGAACTCCTTGAATTACAGTCAGCATCGGAGAGTATCCCAACTATTATCACTTTGGGGTCTACGTATCAGAACAATAACAAGTGCATATAACTAGCAGATAGGGTCAAGAACTCAAATATATTCATGAAAACATAGATGGTTAAGATCTGAAATCATGGCACTCGGGCCTAGTTACAAGCAGTAAGCATAACAAAGTCATATCAACATCAATCTCAGAACATAGTGGATACTAGGGATCAAGCCCTAACAAATTGACTTGATTACATGAGAAATCTTATCCAACTCCATCATTGTCCAGCAAGCCTACAAATGAATTACTAACCCACCGTGGTGAGCATCATGGAATTTTCGATTGAGAAGGGTTGATGATGATGATGGCGGCGAATTCCACCCTTTGGAGCCCCAGACGGACTCCAGATTAGCCCTCCCGATGAAGAACAAGAGTTGGCGATAGCTCCGTATCGTAAAACATGATGATTCTTTCTCTTTGATTTGTTTCTCCCTGAGATGATACTTATGGAGTTGGACTTAGGGCTAACGGAGGCATGCGGGACCCACAAGCTCACAGGGCGTGCCCTGGGGGCACCCATGAGCTCGTGGCTCCTGGGTGGCCCCCTCCAGTAGTTCTCTTCGCCAATATTTTTTATATATTCTGGAAATATTCTTCATAAATTTTCAGCTCAATCTGAGAACTTCTATTTCTGCTGAAAACAATGTTAGTTCGGGTTAGTTTTATTCAAATCATGCAAATTAGAGTCCAAAATAATAGCAAAAGTGTTTGAAAAAGTAGATATGTTTGAGAAGTATCAAGCGCCATGTATTGCTACATAGATTTTGGCATAATCTTGAATACTAATGAATACTGATTTCGTATAAACAACAGTCAAAGCAAGGACCACTGAGTTGATTGTATCAAACACCACGGGGTTGAGCTACTCCATGTCCTTTTCTTTTAGTATAGTTCTAACAAGTTTCAAACTTTTTATTCAACCATCATCACTTTCTTGTTGTAAAAGTAGAGATTGTGGCAATGTCTTTCAGAGGATCACAAGATTGTTCCCAAGATAAGCAAAAACTTGAAGAAGGTGCATAAAAATATTAACTTGGCAATATGGGGCCTAACTTGAGCAAGTGATCCCCTTATACAAATACAGAGAATCATACTTAAGCAGACATGTAAAATAGTGGGACACATGATTGCATAGTATTCCTCAGATGAAGATCATTGCACCAGACTCTACACATGCAAAAATAACTTCCCTGAGCTTAGAACTTTGCAAGAGCTAGTCTTGAGAAAATTATGAAACAAAAAGAGAAAGTGCAGTTTATTGAAGGATATTATGGAAAGTGGTTATCTCCCCAAGCTTAGATATAAGAAAGGTTAATAAAAACTTTTTACCATTGAGGTGCAAGTAACCTCTCCTTTAAAATGGACATGGACCCACGCTTCATCAAACATTTTTGATATTGTGCAATAGAACATGGCACTTGTAATTGAAGATTTTGTCGAATCGAAGCTACCATGTGGCTTGTGGAGGTTTTCATACAGTTGACACCATGCCATATGTGTCATCACACTAGGTCCAAACATTTGCAAAAATAAACACACAAGATAAAAAGAACAGATGCTTCGGTATACGAACATAGTTCATATACCCAACCAGGCAAAAGAAATAAAAGAAAGCATGAAGAACTACAAAGTTTATTTATTGGGAGGCTTCAATGGTGAATAATAAACATTAAAGTGCATACGGATGGTTTAAATATAATCCATTGACCTTGTCTTGAAGAAATAAATAAATTGGGCTCTTTCTTGCCTTGGTACGAGCATACGTATGACCGCTCTTGGTCATACGGTCCACCATCTTTTACTCTATTGTGGCACACATCGTCAACACCCAACCATACGAGCGCGTGTATGAGCGCGAGCGCTCCCACAAGACGATGTCTTGCGCTCTGGATCTCCGATCGCTTTCTGACAGAGCTTCATAGAAGCACTCATACGAGCATACACGCTTGTATGGGATGTTGTCTTTGGCTCTGCAATCTGCTTGTCATCATTGAGGAGACATACGATAGCGTATATGAGCACTTGCGCTCGCATGACATGCTGTCGTTGGATCGGTCGCCTCTGGATGTTTTTGGTTGGCACCTCCCTCGCTCGATACGATGGTGCATACGACAGTGGCTGGTCTTATAAAATGTTGTCTTTTCTTTTGTTTCATCTGGAACTTTGTTTTCTTCCAAAATTCCTGTGGAATTAGTTCCAACACTTGTACTACGAAAATAGTAAGAAGATTCAACCGTGCAATTGTACCACATATGAAATTTTGAGTAGACAAAAAATTCACCTAATGAAGACTAACCAAACCAACTTTAACAGCAACTCATGCAAAGTGCCAATGCAAACTAAACTATAATGACTCAAAACTAATAAAGACTCCTACTTACTTTTGGGCTGCCTCTCGATAGTGCTTTCTCCAGAGCCATATAGCTAGGCTTTGATGCTCGATAAACCTAATAGATCCCAAGGGATACCCACTCGGTGTGTAGTTGGACTTGCCTCTAACCACTATTTGGAGCATCTCATAACAAAGTGTGGTGTGAGTCGTACCCTCCTGTGGTTCATTGGCATCATGTATGTGAAGAGGTCCTCGCTCTCAAGCGAGAACTGATGCACCACACTAGGTAGACATGTCTCCATCTGCTTCTGCAGTGCAAGAGTTAGAGACTTATGAATAAATTTTAATATGTCACCTTTGCTACCATTGTAGGGGAACGCTTCATAAAATTCTTCCTTTGTAGTCGATGATTCAACACTCCTTAATGGTTTCTCCTGCATAAGAAAATCGTCCAAATAAGCATAATTGGACATTAGAGTAGATAAATAAAGAGTATTACCTTCATCTAGTTTATCACTATAACTAATACTAAGCTCTTCAAATAATATGCTTAGCGACTCCTGATAATTATCCCCCACACTCGGAGGATGATTTTCCTGCGCATCAAGTTCATTCGCATTAGATTTGTCATACTCCGATTCTGGCATCTCAAAGAGTTTGAATAAATGGGGGGGGGTACAAAACAATTCTTTTATCGTGATCCCCTTTTCTTTTTGTTATTTGATGGTCACAACACAATATAACTCAGTAAGTATGGCACTCTCTTGATTGGCTTGAACCTGATTATTTTCATTAAGTAACATCCAGGCACTTGTGTATAAAACATATTGTAATGTTTCCTTAGTGTCATCACTCTCACGACCATTGTTTTAAGATGCAATGATCTTGTCATGAGCATGTGCACACTGTAATTCAAGGTGGATCTTACCATTACAACTTCTGCAAGAAACTGGATATGAGGAACATAACATAAATGCACATTTATCCAACAAGTTTGTTAATTTCCTCATATCCATGGTAGCCATACGTTTATCAATGTGCACTTCAAACAATTGCAATAAATCACTATCAAAATTAATAGTTGTGAGAAGGCGGTCAAACCGTCTGTCCTCCTCTTCTTCCTTGCTAGATTCTTCGTGTGAGCTCACTTGTTTGTGTGTATCATCTTGTGCCTTTTTATTACCAAAAATATATTCTTGACAATAATAATTTATGCCATCCACAAAACCATACATCCAGTCAAGAATTTCATCCTTCCTTCAAGTTGGAACATCTTTGATGGCCGCAAATAATGCACTTGTGGATAACACATGTCGTATGGTTTCCCTGGTGGCATTCATCTTACCACTATTGTAGTGTGCCACCACCTTGTCATAAGTATCTGTGCACTGGAAGTCAAGGTGTTCGGGAGAACCGCAGTTTCTACAAGAAACTTGATACATATAACATAACATGGATGCACATGTATTGAACTGTTAGAATACGTAATGGGCCTAATGGACCATTAGTCTTAGGGTTAATTAGAGATAAGAGTCATTTGCTTAGGGGTCAAATAAGCCTTGCTTGGGAGTCAAGTAAACCTCTCTATATAAAGAGAGGAGATGTATCAATCTAATCAAGCAAGAATTAAGAAGGAAATCCCTTCCCTCTTGTTCGGCCGTGGGCAAAAGGCCCCCGGCCGGACCTCTTGCGCCCACCTTCTAGCAGCGCCATAACAATTTGGTATCAGGTAGCTCGGTTTCGATCATGTCTTCGCCACCGCCCACCCCGTCGATTCCGTTGCCGACCGTCACCACCGTGCGGCTGGCCATCTACACCACACTGCTGCCCTCCCCGTCCGCGCCGTTGGTCGCATCCTCAGGCGCCGCCACCGCCCAGATGCCGGTGCCCTCCACCGCACCACCAGCCGCCGCCTACACCCCAGAGGAGATCATCGGGGTCCTCAACGACCTCGTCACAGTCGTCCATGGGATCCGGCTGTACCTGGCCAGCCCCTATGGGTCGACGCTGCCCTTGCCGCCGATCGCCGCCACCGGGCCGCCGGCCCTGCCGTGGTACTCGCCGCATCCAGGGGCCTCTACAGCGTTCGCTGGGACACTGCAGCTGTCGCCGCCGCCCGCCACCGCTCCGCAGTGGCCGCAGTGGCTGGCGCCGGCTCCCGCCGCGCCTCCAGCGCCCATCGTCGCCCCTGCGCCGTTGTGGATGCCGTGGCAGCTGCCGCACTAGGCGGCCTTCACCGCGCTCGCCGGACCACTGCAGCAGCCGCTGCAGCTGCCATCCATCGCCACCACCGCCCAGCCCTGGCTGCAGTGGCAGCCGCCGCTCCTAGCGGCCTCCGCTGCGCCCGACGCTTCCCAGCAGCAGCAGCCACCACCGGTCTGCTCCGGCCCCGCATCGACCGCACCGGCGGGAGTCCCACTTCACCAAGTCCATTCCCCGCCATCGCCGTCACCGTTTATGTCTTGGATCGCTACCCGCCACGTGTCGGCGGCGGTGAGGCTGTTGGCTGCTGCATGCGGCCTCCTAGCGCGTCGGTGTGTGCGGGAGATGCATGGTCTGCAGCTGCCGCTCCTTCAAGTTGCCCTTCGCTATGCAAAGGACCTTGATTTCATCCACTGTGTCAGGGAACTTGGGCATGCGGTTTCCCCCACGGGCGGCGGGCATGCTGTTTTCCCCGCGGGCAGCGACCTCATAGTCTGCGACATTGGCGGTTGGGGGGGCGCACCCCTCCTCTTCATTCGCCATCGCAAGCCCTCCACTCTTCCATGTGCGGTGCAAACCAATAGTCGCCTGGCAGGGAGAAGGCATGGTGTCACCGACAGCAGCACACCGTGTAGCACCACTGCATTCCGCCACCGGCCGCCACGAGGGCGCCTCTGGTGATCACTCTTGCAACCACTTCCAGGTGGTCATAAACATGCACTACTTTTGTCCAAGTGGTGTCCATGGGATCCAGGTGGTCGTACACGTGCATGTCCGACGTGCGAATGGTGTCCATTTTTTGTTAAGGGGTCCAAAATAAAGCATCCCAGTCCATATCAGGTTGAGAATAATAAAACAAGCCGAGATGTAAAAGGCTTGTTTTTAGGTGTTAGGTTTGTGTTGCGTTGAGTCATGGTTATAAGTTGGTTAGGCTGCAGCTCGAGGACAAGCTGCATGTCTAGGTGGGGTGTAGTGTTAGAATATGTAATGGGCCTAATGGCCCAATAGTCTTAGGGTTAATTAGAGATAAGGGTCGCTTGCTTAGGGGTCAAATAATCCTTGCTTGGGAGTCAAGTAAACCTCTCTATATAAAGAGAGGAGATGTATCAATCTAATTAAGCAAGAATTAAGAAGGAAATCCCTTCCCTCTTGTCCGGCCGTGGGCAAAAGGCCCCCGGCCGGCCCTCTCGCGCCCACCTTCTAGCAGCACCATAACATGAACATTCCTAGCAGTTCTAATGTATTTGTAGACATAATGCACTTCTTGAGAGTTTCATCATCAAATAACTTATCAAGTATGGGCAAGAGGTTACTCTTGGAAGTGAGAGGTGGGCATGAATTTCTTCCTCCTCTTCTTCTTCCTCGATGCTTTCTTTTTCTTTTAAGCACACTTGTTCATCCAAGTTCAGTTCTTCTTTGTGATTCCTTTTATCTTGCTGCAAGTTAGTTTCATAAATATTCAATTCATGATCTCTTACCACTTCTCGCAAGCATTCATCATAGGGGGGTTGTTTGTTCTTCATTATTTACATCTTTTCCTTCACCTTTCTGTGATTCCTGCAAGATTTTTTCTGCTTCTAGGACGAATGCAATCCACTCTTGTCGTTGACAACTAATGCATTATCATAGAAATTATCTAGGAAAAACATATGGATAGGCTGAAACTCAATGTAAAATGTATCAAGGATAGCATATCTAATATTCATACCCAATAAGTAATGTAGAACCTCATCAGCACCCAGAAGCACAAATTTTAAAACTCCATACTAGCATTGGATTTACTAAGAAATTTATATCTTGCTAATAAGGGATCAATACTGTACTTACATTGATATTGTAGGTGCTCTTTGGATCCACAATATGTGCATGACACCGAATATGAATGAACTATAAAGGACAAGCATTTTTTACTAGTTTAATCTACTCTTTCAAGTTTACTTCATCGGTAGCCAAAAATGGTAGACTCTTGTACCTCTTTTCTTTCATCGCGAGTTCCATATGATGCTGGATAGACATCTCAGAATACATGTTTAGGAGTATTTTTTTCCTTTCTTTGATATAAATAACAACTAACAAAATAAACTATGTGTGAGCGGGAAGGTAATAATCGAACGCTTTTGCTCCTCGGCAATGGCGCTAGAAAAGCTTGATGACCTCCAAGGGCTCTTGGCTATTGCAATTTGTGGTAAGTAGAGTATGTCGGTCCCACAACGAGCGGTGCTGTAGAGGTAACTGCCAACTCCGCACCTACGTCGTCACTTACGTGGCTATGTTCACACCTAGAGCATTATCTGGAAATAGTCTATTCGTCAGTTGCTAGTGGAAATGATAATAAGGGTGGTTTTATCTAAACAACTTTGAGGAGGTAAAAACATAAATAAAATAGTGAATAAAATAAAGGGGCGGAGCTTGAGTAATAATGGCGTTCTCAAGGTGTTCGGAATCATCACTACCCGAATGTCCTATGAATACTAAGCCGCTTTACATGCTTCTCTTTGTGGGCGGAGCCGGTACAGATATGTGCATACATGCAGCAGGTCCTATCACATATGCCACCACCGTTCTTCCACACTCCGGTTACGAAATAGTGATTAAGAGGGAAAAGGTCCACATGGACGCAGTCAAAGTGGTCTCCGTTTACCCCCCTGCAGCAATGATCCGGGATGAAGGAATGTAGGGCCTGTCAAGCACCCACCTCCGCAACCAGCCGGTTCGCCAACAGTATAATAACCTTCCGTCCAAAATTTACGTATGTTGAATGGTCGACTTCACCCAACATCAAGAAGACTACTTACATAAACATGTAAAGAGGATAACACATCGCGCAAGACAATCGGTACTAGTACATACTAGAGTTCATCTTATTCCCCCAAGAACTAATTATATTACTCAAACATGGTGATGGAGTACATAGAGCTTAGGGACAAGTTACAAGCCAACACGAAGTTGGAGAGGGAGAGAGGCACGACGGCGGTGATGAGGAGGGCGCTGGCCGGTGGGCAGCGCCAACGTGGTGGCACCTCCTTCCTTCCTTCTTCGTTGTCTTGGCCCTTCTCTATATGGTGGAGTTGCGGCAACGGAGGTGTGGTGGTTGTATATGAGACTTGTGGAGGATGGAGATGGCTTGATGCGGCGGCTAGGGCTGCAGGTCTTCTTATAAGAGTACTCCTCTGGTGTCCTCCATTGATCTAGCCTCTTTCCTTTCGTCCAAGGGCTCTAGGGGAGCCAAATCCACATCCAATACAAGCCTTGGTAGTCAAGGATACCATAGGAAAAAACAGGTAAAAAATTCGAGCAAAATTGGGAAAGTTCTGGCCAATTTTCAGAGTTGCCTGAAGGTCATACGAGCTCCCATACAAGTGGCTATGCTCGTATGGAAGGCCGTCATTCTCTATGCACTTCCGGAGCCGCTTCATATTTTAGTCATCATTTCTTTATATGAACTTCAATTTTGACTTTTTTAGGCTCGTTGGATTGCTAAAGAAAAGCCAGATGCGTTAGAGGCCTTGAATCTTCAATTTGGACACTTTGATAAATGTCAAACCATCAAAGTCTCCAAAGGGCCTTGATCTAGTGCCTGAAACTTCTTTGTTTGACTCCCAACTTGGTTCTTTTGATGTCCCAAGACCATGAACATGTCAACACACCTATGAAGACCACAAAACAAAGGAAAGCTAATAAAAATAAATAAATAAATAAATGCAACGAAGTTTGTAAAACAAGTACATACAGAAAACTATGCATTGAAGACATGAATAAGTGCTAGATGGATATGATATGAGGATTTTGGCACTAGAATATACTCTAAAAAATATGCGTGAAATCCACCCATCATGTGGTCGTCAACAACCCAGGACGCCCGGGAGCGCGCCGTCGACAGGTTGGATGGCTCGGAGAGTCGGCGAGAGGCCCTCACGGCACGCCACTTGAAAACGGATGGCACGAGCACCACGCGCGAGCCATCGGTGTGGCTGCAACACACGGGATGACTGGCGCGACCGAACCGACCCGACGCGGACGCACTCTGTTGCCAGATGGGCCCGTCTTGCCCGCCGCGCGCGTAAAAACGCACCCCAAGGCGCTCACAGGTGCGCCCGCCACTGCCCAATGAAGGTAGACCCAGGCATGCTGGGAGGTCCACCCGTCATGGACCGTCCAGCTGGGTCGCCGAGGTGTGAGCCGTCTGGACAGATCGGACGGCTCGCGTCGCCCCTGAAAGGCTCCCGCGGCAAGACAGCTGGAAATAGACGGACAAGAGGCGCTCTTGCCGGCAAAGAGCCCAGGGAGACAGGTACTCACATAACTCTGCCCTTTTAAAATATTTCAATATCATTTATTACACAACTCCAAGACTATCATTTATTATAGGTGAACTTTTTACTAATTTAGGGCACCATTTATGTGCAGACAAGAAAATTGATAATTACCAAACCCGTTTGGTTGTTGGCTATTTCAGAATCCGTAGCACCTTACATTTTCTCAATACCCATAGAGATAATGTACTAACTCCTAGGAGGGGAACATTGCTGATAATAGAATTCTTGATGAAACGAAAAATGTGGCAGGACACAAGCCTGGATTGCACGATCATAACTTTGATCGGTGTGACGGGAAACGAACGCGTCGCTACTAGGACAGATACCTTTTCTTGATTAGCAACTTTTTGCTCTCCTTTCTTTCAGCTCCAGATATTTGTCACTTGTTTTTCATTGGACTGATCCATGATAGCAATGCGGACCGAACATGCGGCACCGATCACGGCAGATAGACGTGACAGGGCGCAGGTGGATAAATTAATCCTTGTAATTAAAGGCCGTTTTAGAACGTGAAATTTGTTATTGATCACCCCGCAAAAAAGGAGAATTTGTTATTGATCAGTCTTGTCTTAGTCGTATTTAAGTGGAAAAAACTCCTGCCTTCTTTATAAGAGACGTCAAGGCAGAGGCAACTTTCGGACATTGGCAATCGGTTTTGCCTATTTCTCCGTTACAGTGCACGTTGCGTTTTCATTAGGGAAACGTTTAGGAACGGCGCGCCGGCCGAACCATCGTGCCGGTTCCCTCTATCGCGAGCCTGCCTGGTGGACCCTCCAACTTATCTTTTGTTTTTGCTGGCCACTCGTTCTTCACGTGGACCCATCTTCTCCCCTCCACCGGCCAGCCATTTGGCTGCAGTGCAATGTGCATCGCCGTTGCCATCTCGTCAATGGAGTTCTACCGGAGGCGTTAATTTGCTCTGCAGGCCTTGCTCGATGCTGCTCGGAGGGGCCGCGCACGACCATAACTGCAACGGGAAACTTCACCGGTACTTTGCGGCGGCGGCCATGTTTAGCGGCCGCGCCACTCATCGTTGTTTGTCTTTGAAAAACGCGCTTGTATGCACTCTACACCTCTCCGTACAAGGCTCGGCGAGTGCCGGAGCTGCTACCGGTGGCGCGTTTTTACTACTAACCGTGGTCGCCGGTGCTGGAAAAGAAAACCATGCCGACACTTTTTTCCTACAGCCCATAGAGCAAGTTGCAACCTATGTCGTGTTTTGCTACAACCAGCAAATCCATAGCTGGAACTGGCAATTGGTTTTGTTGCATCGTTTGGTTTGTTTTCTGTGGCGGCGACGGCGGCCGTCTTTATTTGTTGCAACGGACTAGGAATAAGCTTCTACCGCTGAGATTTTTTGCTACCACGATGACTGGCGAAAGCAGCGACCACGAGGTGGTTTGCAAACAAGCGAGTTGTTCCGGTAGAAACTCTGAGCTGGAACCAGCTTCTGGTTTTGCTACAACCGACCAAACCAGAGCTGGAACCGACATGTGATTTTGCTGCATCCATCATGGCGGAGCTGCGACAGGTGACGGCAACAAGATTTTTTGCTACAACCGTCTTTTGATTTTGCTACTATCGGTGAGGGATTTTGTTACATCCATCATAGCGGAGTCGCGACCCGCGACGATGGCGACGGAGAATTTGCCGCAACTGTCGTTCTTTTTTGCTACGACTCGCGTTTTTTTCTGCTACATCCATGAGCAACGTTGAATCTTGGCCGTTGCTGACACAACCCCGGGCAACGAGCTTCGACGGTGAGGGGGCGGCGACGGTGCATCAGGGTTCTGCAACCATGGAAGCTCGCCGGTGAGCTGCTGCCGTCGCCACCGGAGCTGCCACCACGGGTGGATGCGGCTACATGCATGGAGCCGACGAGAAGTGTAGGCGACGACCGGCGGCGAGGGCGGCGACCGGCCGTGACCGGCGGCGAGGGGGGTGACCGGCCGTGACCGGCGACGAGGGGGGTGACTGGCCATGACCGGCGGTGAGGGAAGACGAGGAGGCGGGGCGGTCGGCGCGTGCGGGAGCCTCCTTTTCCTCTCGTTTTCCCGTGCAGAGGTTAACGACCAAGAGGACAGGGACATATTTAACTTTTTTTGACTATGGAGACAAATCTGGCGGTTGTACGTACAGATCAAACAGCTAGTACGTACAGATCAAACGGCTACGGGCAAACCGGCCGAACAGTTCGGCCGGTGCGCCGGCGCCTAGCAGTGGCCTTTTCATTAAGTCCAATTGATCGGCATGTGAAGCTGCCCCAGCTAAGATTGCCAGCCTGATATTTTATTCAAGCATGAAAAAATCACCATCTTTTTTTACGAAAATGTTCAAATCTATTATAAAGATTCACCGAAAGTACAAAACATCTCAAACATAATAAAAAATTAAATCGAGGTCCATGGACCACCGAACGACCATTGACATCTCCCAGAACGAGCCGCCGACGCGCTGCTGTCGCCACTCTCATACTGGAACCGGTCTGACCTTGTCGATGACTACCAAAAAGTCTTCGTGTATGTGTCCCTAAGGACCAGCGCCCCGAAGCCACAGTCATCGCCGTTGAATTCTTCAATAGATCTGAAGAACCTGACATCAAATATTCATCACCGTTGAATCCTTAAATAGATCTGAAGAACCTGACGCCAAATATCGTTGTTGCATACGCACGACGAGAAATCAGATAGAACTAAACAACGGATGACATTGCATGCATCAATCAAGTTATGAGCGAGCCGTGCATGCATGGAAGCACACATGGACTGGACCGCTTTCCCTCAGACTGGACCGGTGGGCGCATACCAGGACATTGCTTTCTTATCCTCTCTCGTTTCAGTGACCACTCTCGCTGGAAAACATTGCTCCGATGTTGGGCTGTACATTGGTACAAAATGATTGAGTCAGACAGGCACGTGTATGCTAGCTGGCTGGCTACTCCCAGCAAATGGGAGAATAATGCCACAGTGGCTAGTCTATGATCAGGCTTTGGGCTTTGCAATATGTCCACGGAAATTTGAGATTACGCGCCCCAAAATTCTTGAAATTTGATAACACCCGAACATGAGGTACATGGCAAATCGAATATTTTCGATGGCAAATTTAGTAACGCGAGAAAGGCAACTATTGTTGGCAAGCATGACAACTTTGTACTTCGGTCTATTTTTGGACAGAAAATTATCGTGTGTGTCAACTAACTTGTCATCCTTACGTCACTAGAATTGTGATAAAAAACGTTCGATTTGCCATGTGCTTGTACCTGACGCCAGGTACTTATCATTTCAGAAATTGTTTGCCTTTTCTTAAAAGTCAGCCAACCTTGTGGGACGTTCGACCTGGAGATAAACAATCACGGGCTCCCTTTTTCTTTCCGAATGAGCCGTCGCTCTTGAGAACATCAACATTGCAAGACATTCACCAAAAGGATAAATGATATACAATCTATTCCTTAGAGAATCATCCATCTTCCCCATCCTTTATTGATGGAGTATCGTTGCTGCAAGGGAGTTACTCGTCGCCGCCAAAACAATAAAGGTGTACCATGCACGCAATCGGGAAGTCACCAATCTCTGCCAGAAAGTGTCGGCGACATCGATCCCGAACGATCGATGGCCCAAAGAAGAGGACGAGGCTGAGCCGATCACACCTCGACATCGACCGGAGTCAATGGAATATGAAAATAGGCATTGTTGTTGCCAAAGCACCATCGGTCTAGCAAAGACACAAATGGCTCCCCCTGCGTTGAACATGAAGGGGAAGACAAACCAGTTCACCCGATCCCGCCACTAGATCTGATGGCACATGCAACGCCGGAGAAGAAACCAAAGTAGAACTTATTGCACTCGCCACCAACGGCCTTGCCGGTCCATTTGATCTCGTCGCTGGTCGACAAGATCAAAGGAGAGCCCAAGGACACGGAAAAGTCTGTCACATCCAGCACCCATGAAGCCGCTAATGTCGAAGATTTAACCGACATACCGGACCACGCCTCTGAAAAATACACCAATTCGAAAGAAATTGCCAGCGATCCACCGCAAGACTTGCTTCCAATCACTGCCGAGGAGACTAAAAGTCAAGCTATTCCCTCCACCCAAGACGTATATATGTTGGATAGTACAAGGGATGAGGAGGACCCCCAATGATTATGATTATTATTCGAAGACCGAGGACAATTTAAGCCTCGGATCCGATGACTTTGATATTCCCGAGGAGCCATTCACCGACCCTCGGTGACAGGCTTTCCGCGGCGGTTAATTAGTACCACCAAAAGAATGAAACAGAACTCCGAGCAGCTTCCAGCTGAGTAGGCTAGGCTAAATGACAAGTGGACTAAGGTCCTTATCGTCGAGCAAGAATTCGAACAAAGAACCATTGGCAACAAGCAGCGACATCCATGGAGGAACTCCTTCCTAGAAATCAACAAGAAGGTCGCCCGCTCCCCGTGGTCAACGCTGGGTGGAGCCATAAATCTGGACAACCCTCCCTGAAGACAAATGAGGCCACCCGGTCAACACTATGACACTCCAGAGGAAAGACACCGTCAAGGCAAGGCACCAATCCCGCTTCAGAATAGTCACGATCCACGGGACAGGTCAGACCCGACCAGGGTCTCCTGTAGGTCCTACCTATAGATCCCAGGAACAACCACCTGCTGGACATGCGGGGCAACTGGCCTGGATGGCCAAATATGGCCAAGCACGTGATTGTACATGTAATCAAGAAGTAACAGCGCCACACATCTGACACGCTGCAGCTCGGATCCGAGGAGCAGCACACCGGAGGTGTTTTACCAATAAGGTGATGCAGTACCCATTTCCTGCTTGGTTTAAACCCACTAATATTGAAACATGCAAGGAGACCACGAATCCGACAGTGTGGATTGAGGATTCCCTCATGGACGTGAATATGGCCCAAGACGATGACCTTCATGCTGTCAAATACCTGCCTTTGAGGATTCAAAGATTGGCACGCAATTGGCTTAATAGCTTCCCCGCAAATTCAATAAACAGCTGGGAAGAGCTCAAGGAGGCTTTCCGAGCTAACTTTTAAGGGATTCATGGCCGGTCTCCGAACGCCGATGACCTCCGCCTGAGCATACAGAAGCCCAAAGAGCCCAGCAGACAATTTTGGAATCAGTTCCTAAATAAAAAGAACCAAATCACGGATTGTCCAGACGCGAAAGAAATCAATGCCTTTAAGCACAACATCCGCGGCGAATGGCTCACTTGAAGCCCGGGCACGAGAGACCCCGAACAATGGCGGACCTCACTCATTTAATGACTAGATTCTGTGCGGGAGAGGATAGCTGGATTACCCACATCAATCGACCTCGACGCATCACGCGCCCTACCACGCCCAACACCAGTAACATCGACAAGGGAGCAGTCAATGCCACAGCCATAAATCAATGCGGAGGTAACAAACAGAAACCAGCTCAAATGGACAGAGAGGGTCCCTTAACGTCGGATCGGATCCCGGACAGGCCATGTGCCATCCATGGTTCCCCTGACAAACCCGCCACTCATTCTAATCGAAATTGGTGGGTGATCAAGCAAGCCGGCAAGGTAGCTGCGAGCACCAAGACGGAGGCCGAGGTCATAATGACAACAGAGGCCAACCCGAACCAAGCAATACCGGCCAACAGAAGTTTCCTTCCAAGGTTAGGGACGTCAACATGCTATATCCCACTCATATTCAAAGGGGGCAAGCGTAGGTCACTGGCAGCTGCATACCAAAACTGCCTCATCAGAGCAGAAGGTCAGATTTTCCAATCATATACAAGCTAATAAAAAGCTCAGAAGAACTCCATTACGGAGAGGAGGCCACATTAGTACTTGATCCCATCATGGATGGCTTCCACTTAAACCGCGTGTTGATGGACTGTCGAAACAGCTTTAACTTGCTCTATGCTGACACTGTCAGAGAAATGCATATCATCCCGGCAAGGATAATACCAAGCAAAATTGTGATAAAGGCTTCATGCTAGAGATTTGGATCCGAAGCATCGAAAATATCACACTTGAGGTGATATTCGGCACGCCCAATTTTTTTTGCAGGAAAGGCTTAATCTTCGAGATAGCACCCTTTCATAGCTATTACGAGCACTCCTTGGGCAGCCTGCTTTTTACCTTTTACATGTCCTACCGTGATGCGGCAACCTAAAGCACCAGATGGACGGACCCAAGGGCATAATCATATTAAACGGAAACAAAGTACCTTTCCCTTTAAAGGAAAACAATCCACGACCTTAGTGGCCGAGGCACAGGAAGCCGAGGAACAAGTAACTAAGGACCCAACATGTAATAGAGTCATTTCAGGCAACCCAAGGAGCGCAAAATGCCATGTCAACACGGAGAACACATCGACGCAATCCAGCGGCACCCCTCAACAGGGGTATGCGCTCCATTATCCCACCATATGACTGAAGACCATGTTTGGATACACAATTTCGTGTCAAAAATCCCATGCGGGACCATGGAGCATGTGTAAGCTTGAGAATGGGGGCAGTTCCGATCAACCGACGACCCATTCCCATATACATTGCATTGGATAATAACCCGATTCAACTGGGGGCTAGGCAAGCAGCCTCTGTCCACCTTTTGATACATCTTCACTGAAGTATGTATTTTTTGAGATGGTTGCTGACCATATGCCTTTAAGTAAAATGGCTCAATCGATCGGGTGAAGATAAACTTTCTTCGATTTAGACGAAAAAACAGTGATGATCATACATAGAGAGGCATACAGAAGAGAGGGGATAAACGCCTGATCCGTTGCTTGAACTTCGGCGCACTCTTCCTACCTTGGCTCTCCCTTCTCATTATGCAATATTTATGTCTTTTGTGGCTGCATCTTTCTCGCTCGCATTGTATAGTTCGACCATCATTATGAATAAAAAACAGGGAGGGGTATTTGAGCCTCTCTTTCAGCCTGAGCATAGCTACTAACATATTACAATTTTTCTTCATATCAAAAGAAATTAAAAATGGGTCTTAGTTCGAATCCGACCCTCCTTTATATCTGAGGTATCCTAGGATGCTCTCAGCCCCAAGTCATCGGTATTTTTTGCATTATATGCATCGATTTCAAGTTGTGCCTTGGTCAATACTTGGGTTGCCCAGCTCCTATGCTTACCTCTTACGTTACCACTTAGTTAGGCTAGGAGGTAAAGGGAGAACCACTGCAATTGTTACTTCTGGTTTAACCGGTTAAGTACCTCGGTTGGGAAAAGCCAAAAATTGGCTGTCACAATAGGCGTAAGTCATAAATCAATCAACAAATCATATGCAATGTCAAACTAAATATAGCTGATGGAGGTTTTCCGAGTAAATCGAAGGGCCTACATTCTTCGAAAAGGTCAAGTAGTAGGTGGATTGACCTTGGACAGCCGAGTAGTTGACATATGTCGGGGGTTATTAAGTTGCCCCAAAACATATACTCCTACGACTAAGTGTAAGTTATTAAACCTTATATCATGATTGCCTTATTTGTTCTGATAAAACCGACTACGGGCATTGAGGCGTCCGCTAAGGGTTATATATCGGTAATAGACACCCGTGGTATATTCTACTAAGGGTTAGAAGCTGACGACTGGTAAACTACATTCTCGAAGAGTCGTAGCAAGAGTCAAAATAAAGCATTAAAACTAACTCCAAGGAGGAAACGACCAAGTAACAGGCATTCAAATTTCTTACAACAGGAGCATTTCGGCATACCGAGGAAACTGGATAGAGATGACACTGGAGACCATATAAGATTTTGCCCTTCATCCATTTTGTCTCAGTCACGCATGCAGCCGCCACCACATTCTTATAGTATTGCTGAGATTGGCGGTTCTTCCCTGCCGGACCGCCATGCGCAATCTCTTCCATCTCCATGAACGGCCAGTGCATCTTCACAGCCGCATACGCCTCCCGAGCACCCTCCAAGCATGCGGAGTGCTTCCACAATTCAAGTTGTGGAATAGCCCCTCGCAGCTGATGCGCAAGGCCAAAAAAGCTTGACGGCAGTGGCATGTCTGACCAAAAGGCCACACAGAGATCGTCCATCATAGTTCAGGCCAGATGATGTAGCTTGGCGATTTCCTTGAGTTGGTCGCTGAGGAGTGGAGACTGAGGTGAATCCTAGAATTGCATCCAGAACGAGTCCAGGGCAATCACGCCTTCATGACTACCGTAGTGCTGGCAGGCCCGCCCCCCAGCGAGAGGAAGATCCCAGAACTCACCTAACAAACACCATTCGCGTTAACATGGGGAATGCTTTGCGTCCGAAAACACATTATAATAAAATAATAAATAGAACTTACCAGTTGCCTGCCGAACCTCCTGTTTAGCCGCCCTTGCCTGAGTTGTGGCCTCTTGGTAGTCCACCTTTAGCTTTTTCAGCTCGGTGGCATCCTTGGCAATGGAATCCTTCAAAGCTTCACTGGTCGTGGTCGCGCTCTTCAGATCCTCCTCAATCTCGGTGATCCGCCTCTCGAACGCCAGTGACAACTCTGCTCCATAGTAAGCTCCTCCACGCTCTTAAGCACCGCAGACTTTTGCTGCTCAACTTCTCGCCAAGCTATCTCAAGCTTGGCCCTCAGGGTAGAATTATCTTTTTCAAATGTTGTAAAAACATACGATTGCATTGAGATTAATACTAAAGATGTTTTTGATAGACAGATTAATAAAAATGCAACATTGCATTACCTTCTGCTTGGCCAGCTTGTTGTCGTATCAAATTAAAGATCCTCTTCAGATCACGCTAGTTTCTCTCTTCATTTCTTCTACTTTCGTCGATGTAACAGCGGAAGTAGAGGAGGAAACCTGCGTCAAAAAACAAGTGCCCATAAAAAACAAATTTCAAAATTCGATCCTCTAGTCAGATTTCGCTATCCAACTAGAGGCTCGGGGCTACTGCGTATTCGCACTTATAAAGAAGAATGTAGTAAAAATTATTTACAACCCTCAAGCCAATTTGTCAAACTATCTCAAGGCTTGGAGGCTACTGGTCTATCGACCTTCAATACGTCTCCAACGTATCTATAATTTTTTGTTGTTCCATGCTATTATGGTATCAATCTTCGATGTTTTATATACATTTACTAGCACCTTTATATCATTTTTTGGGACTAACCTATTGACATAGTGCCAATGCGAGTTGTTGTTTTTGCTTGTTTTTTTTACTTTGCAGAATATCAATGCAAAACAAAGTCCAATTGCCATGAAACTTTTGGGAGATTTTTCTGGTGATAAGAGACCTTGGAAGCTTCTGGAGCTAACGAGTGGAGGCCCGTGGGGCCCACTAGACACCAGGACGCACCAGGGGCCTCGAGCGGGCCCTGGTGGGTAGTGGAGACAACGGGAACCTTCTTGACCTACTCATTGCTTGTATCTGCGTCGGTATTTCCCTAAAGAGAAAGGGATGATGCAGCACAGCTACGATAGGTAGTTCACTCAGTTATCAAACCAAGATTATTGAACCGGTAGGAGAACCAAGCAACACTATGTAAACAGTGCCTGCACACAAAGAACAAAACCTCGCAAGCCAACGTGTAAGAGGGGTTGTCAATCCCTCCTCGGTAAAAAGATAGATTAAATAATATGGGTCTGGATGAATAGCTCTGAATAAAACACAAAATAGAAGATGCAAATAAAAAGTGCAGCAAACGTATTTTTGGGTTTTCGGAATAATAGATCTGAAACCAAAAGCGATGAAAAATAGATTTGAAAGCAATATGATAAAAGATAGACCCGAGGGACGTAGATTTCACTACTGGCTTCTCTGGAGAAAATAGCATACGGTGGGTAAACAAATTACTGTTGGGCAATTGATAGAAGGTCAAATAATTATGACGATATCCAAGGCAATGATAAATATATAGGCATCACATCCAAGATTAGTAGATCAACTCCTGCCCGCATCTACTACTATTACTACACACATCGACCACTATCCAGCATGCATCTAGTGTATTAAGTTCATGGAGAAACGGAGTAACGCAATAAGAACAATGACATGATGTAGACAAGATATATTCATGTAGGAATAGACCCCATCTTGTTATCCTTAATAGTAACGATACATACGTGCCTCGCTACCCCTTCTGTCACTGGGTGAGGACACCGTAAGATCGAACCCATCATAAAGCACCTCTTCCCATGGCAAGAAAAATTGATCTAGTCGGCCTAACTAAACCAAAGATTCGAAGAAGAAATACAAGGCTATAAATAATCATGCATATATCAAAGAAACTCAAATAATATTCATGGATATAGATCTGATCATAAACTCAAAGTTCATCGGAAACCAACAAACACACCGCAAAAAGGTTTACATCAAATAGATCTCCAAGAGACCATTGTATTGAGAATCAAAAAGAGAGAAGAAGCCATCTAGATACTACCTACGGACCCTTAGGTCTATGGTGAACTACTCACGCATCATCGGAGAGGCACCAATGAGGATGATGAACCCCTCCGTGATGGTGTAGATTGGATCTTGTGGTTCTGGAACTTGCAGCGGCTGGAATTGTGTTTCGTCTGCTCCCCTAGGGTTTCTGGAATATTTGGCAATTTATAGGGTGAACAGGTGGTGCAGGAGACCCTCGTGTGCCCCACAACCCACCAGGGCGAGCCTGGGCTCCTGGGCGCGCCCTGGTGTCTTGTGTTCCCCACGGGCCTCCCCTTTGGTCCTGTCTTAGCCCCCAAGTTGTCTTCTGGTCCAAAAAAATCTCCAAAAAGTTTTGCTGCATTTGGACTCCATTTGGTAGGGATATTCTGCGAAGTAATAAACATGCAAAAATTGGCATTGGGCACTATGTTAATAGGTTAGTCCCAAAAAATGATATAAAGTTTCTAAAAATTGATTGTAAGACATCCAAGAATGATAATATAACAACATGGAAAAATAAAAATATATAGATACATTGGAGAAGTATCAGCATCCCCAAGCTTAATTCCTGCTCGTCCTCGAGTAGGTAAATGATAAAAACAGAATTTTTGATGTGGAATGCTGCCTAACATGTTCATCACATAGTGAGATAATTAATTCACACACCAAACTTTGGCATTTGGTATCCTAAGAGGTCTTAGTTTGATCTTGTTGGCTACTCCGATTCAGACTATGCCGGAGACAAGGTTGATACAAAGTCCACTTCGGGTACTTGCCAATTTCTCGGTAGATCTCTTGTGTCTTGGTCTTCCAAGAAACAAAACTTGGTATCCTTATCCACCGCCGAAGCGGAATACATTACCGTCGGTTCATGTTGTGCTCAATTACTTTGGATGACCCAAACTCTTAAATATTATGGGATATATGTGAAACATGTTCCATTGCTTTGTGACAATGAAGTGCAATTAAGATTGCTCATAATCCCGTGTAACATTCTCTAACTAAGCATATTGAATTTCGACATCATTTCATTCGAGATCATGTTGCTAAGGGAGATATCAATCTTAAACATGTTCATATCAATAAGCAATTGGCGGATATATTCACCAAACCGCTTGATGAGAAAGTATTTTGCCGTTTGAGAGTTGAATTGAACATCATTGATGCCTCAAACTTGGAGTAGAAACTCCATTTGGATGCATGCAAGGCATGGGCCTTTATATGACTAATCCTTGATATTTCTCTTATGATGATGATCATATGTCTAGGATATACTTGTATTCTTGCATGCCATCTAACCCTTGTAGGTACTTGGATAAGCCCAATTCTACGAGATTGCAACTCACTCACATTCTAAGCAATCTCTACATCACCAAGTCTCTATAATATGGTGGTTGAAGACAAGGAAGCATGAATCCTTTCTATATATCCTTTGAAAAATTCCATATATCAAATTTCATTTGGTATCAAATTCCATGATTGTCATTTTGGATACACAAGTGCTCTTCCTTGCAAAGCTAACCCATGTAGGAAGATGAACTCCAACTACAAGCGGCGCTCCCAACCCTTGATGAACTACATCAACTTTGAGCACCCTACACAAGTTCACCTACATGATCAAGGTCAACACCACCACCAAGGTATGTCATTCCATCTTAGAAAAGCTTTATCCCAAGACATGGGTCAAAGCAACTCAACAAGATGTGAATACATCAAAATGCTTAAACGAAAAATGGCAACCCCATTTTGAGCTTAAATGATGAGTATGACCTATGATCAAGTGCCTTCACTTGACTCCTTAGTCAATATACTCTAAACAGGTGACTTTGTCGCTGACCAACTATAGATGAAGTTCTCTAGTGTTTCTCTGTGTTCTTGCATTTTGTCTCTTGCATGTTTGTTTCCCCTTTCAAAAAAATTCATCTAGATTTCATTTCCCTTTTCATTCTGGATTCTCTGCATTTAATTCATTGCAAATCCTTTACTTAATTCTCTGCAAATATTTTTGAGAACCTATTTAACTAGTGAGCTGAGATGACAAAATCTTTCTCTGTGTTGAACTCGGGCTCACCGATTCTTTCTTTTCAGCCATACCGAAACAACTCGGTGTTACCGAAGAAAAGGACTCGGTGTTACCAATTTCACCACTCTGGATTTTTTTGCCATTTGCATCCTACATTTTGAATCCAGCTCCACTCAATGATTCTTTTCTTCTACCTGCATCACATTTTTCATACTGCTTTGCCATGTGACTCAAGGACCAAACCTAACTGACTTGTACTCCAGAAGATCCCTTTCTTGGAAACTGATGTCAAAGGGGGAGAAAGAGATCACATCAAAGCTTATCTCATGGGAGCCTATGGGAGAGAGAGACATCATAGCTTTCCCAGATGCCTGGTACGCAAAGATGAGAGAAGCCACATGTCTTCAAGAGGGGAAAGACATGTTAGTAGAAGATATATATTTGTGTCATTTGCTCTGATTTTTTATTACCCTATCTTCTCCCATTGTCTAATGTCAAATTCAGGGGGAGAAAGATGTCTAAGGGAAGAAAATCTTTGGAATTAATTGCATATCTTTATCCTTGGGGACATGTCAACATACAACTAGAGTACTAAGTACTCACTCTCTACATGTCATCCCAGTCTTAGTACTCTTGTGGTCTCTCGTTCTTGCTCTGATTACTAGATGTTCCTGTGTTGTCTAACCCTGTCTTCTCTGGTTCATATCTTCCAAAGTTAGCTCAAGAACACAAGGTAAGTAGATGCATCACACTCATGTGCATGAGGATCTCTTGCTGATGTATATATTGTTTGCAAGAAGGACTCATGAACATGTAGTGTAGCGATCCGATCCCAATAGGATAAAGTCTCTGTGCTTAAGTGTTATCCCTGAATCGGTATGCTGACACACACAGTACTCGAGGAATTATAATAGAGTTCAGTCACACACTTATTACATCGAGGTCCTCATAAAGAGTATTTATTACACAAATATGGCTGAAGGCCATCTAAATAAAGTAACTGCGGAAGCTTCCGGCATAACTGAGTGCATGACAACGACCTAGCGCACCTTATTCTTCGTCGGAAAACTCTGCAAGATGAGGCGTTGCAGCCGTGTAGGTCAGCACATGGAATATGCTGGCAGCGTCACACTATAGAGTAATGAATGAAAAAGACTATTTCTACATGCATATTTGGCTGGTGGAGGCTCTAAGTTTAATTTTGCATAAAGATAATTTTCCCCTACAACAAACGAATAAGTTTTATTTACTACCAAGTTTAAGCCATCATTGAGAAGGTTCCTCCGACTCAATCCCAAAATTACCAAGTATAAATAATAAACCCAATACATTAATTAAATAGAGTGATGAGATCAACAAATAATTCACTTCCAGATACTCAAATTGTCCATAACCGAGGACACGGCTAACAATGATTAGTTTGTACACTCTGCAGAGGTTTGCGCAATTTTCCCCACAAGACTCGACCGCATTCATGATCGGAAGATCGAGACATAGTCTTTCTAAAGCATTCCCTCTAAACCCTGGGTAGACCGGTACACCTACTTTCCCACTACATCTGCTAGTCTACCACGGAAAGAGTTCACACAACTTACTCAATTATGCCAGAGCCCATAATGGCTTGTGGCTACACACGGAAGTTTCTAGGCATGAAATATCATATGATCCCTTTGAGCCTGGGTGGCGGACCTAGGGTGATCACACGGGTACTCTGGGATTCCCTTGGGCAAGCACTAGTTTCTCCAGGTGCCACAAACAATCCACCTAGATGTGTATTCAAGTTGCCACCTTAACTTTCCCCTAGTTATTATTACTGTCGCAACTTTCATGAATCTCACATACCAATCCCCGTCTACAGGCATGGCTAAGAAACGTATGAGCATAACGTATATTCCTGGGGTGATCAAAGGTAATAGGTTCCTACCTCATGAACTACAACCAAACCGCATATTCCCAATCCTACTCATGCAAATCTTTGAGGGTGAAACTAATGCATAGTAAAAAATGGGTATAAAAGAGTATGATCAAAGTGTAACTTGCCTTGCTGACGGTCGGAAAACTCTAGAGATTCGTGGTAACAAGGTTTGCACTCCGGAAAATATATCGTAAACAAACAATAGCATACATAAGCACTCAAGCAAAAGATGCAAAGAAAATCAATCAGAAGATCCAGAAAACTAAAAAACAAACAAATAACTAAGCTAAACAGAAAACAATTTTCTAATAATATTATAATTATGTGGATTAGTTCTCAACAGAAGGTACACGTGATAAGCTTCGATTTGCAAAAAGAATCAACTAAAACGGAGCTACGAATCTCAAATTACGATCAAAAGAAATTCAAATTCAAATCTGAACTAGTTCAAATTTTAAACTTTTAAAAATATGTTCAAGTTGGTTTACTAGATAGATGAGATCTCTCTGAAGATTTTGGCATTGGTTTCATCGAATTAGGGAAAACGAGCAAAAAGTTGTGCTAGTTTGAAATGTAGGGGCTAAACTGTAAATAAAAACTAGCGGATAGGTCCCTGGCAGAAAAATAAAAGAAAAAGAAAAATCTAACGAACGAACGTTCGCTACAGTGACCTACCGAACGAAAACCGTTCGCTACTGAAGATTAACGGACGAACGCCCGCTAAATAAAAAATGTTTCGAAAAAAAACGTGATCTGGATCGTTGGATCCAGATCAGACGGGCGAGGGCGGCGGGAGCTACCGGCGGCGGTGAGGCGGACGGTGGCGGCGACTTCGGCTCGTGGCTTCGGCGGCTTGCGGTGGTCGGCGGCGACGGCGGCGGCGAGGCGGACGACGGCGGCGACTTCGGCTCGCGGCTCTGGCGGCTTGCGGTAGTCGGCGGCGGCGGCTACAGGCTCCAACGGCGGTGGCGATGCGAGGCGGCGGTGGTGGCTCGACTTGGAGAGGAGGGGGCCGGGGGCCTCGGTATTTGAACGAGCTGAGGGGGCGGAGGCTTGCGCGAGGGGCCAAGGCAGAGGAGGCATGCCCGAGCCGGACTCGGCGCGGCGGGCGGCGTTTGCCGGTCAGTCTCCTGGTCGGAGTCGGTCGGGGCGGCTGTGTCGGCTGGTCCGCGGCTGGCCCGGTTGGCTGGGCCGGCCCGGTCGGCGAAGGAGACCCTTTAAAAAGACATTTTTCTAGAGAAGAAAAATATGAAAACTAATATAAATAAATATCTAAAAATACCAGAAAAATTCACATATTAATATGGCCTTTTTAATGACCTAGTCAACATTTTTCTGGGCCTAAATGCCTAAACTAAAAATAAACTTATTAGTTCTAATTACTCTACAATAAAATAAATAAACTTGCAAATAAAATCAAATAAAATATTCAAAAATTCAAAATTCAATTTCCAATATTTCTTTGCTATTTTTTTTGAAGAAGTCCTTTTATCTTCTCTCTTTATTTTATTTATTTGCAAAAATAATTGGAAAGGAATTTTGAATAACAATTTGATCCAATTTTCCAAATTTTGGTAAATCAAAAATTGATTTTTTTGGGAAATCTCCAACTCTCTCAATTTGGTCCTTGAGTTGCTTATGGTCTCTTGGATAAAAATTCAACTAAAACAAAGAAGCAAAAATGCATAAATCATGGATGCATATGAATGATCTATAAATAACATCCAAATTGAAAATTGGGATGTTACATGTAGGTATATTGTCTGCATTTCACATCATTTGCTCTGATGCATATAGCCAAGATACATGTAACTCATTGCTTTCTCTGGCATGTTTATGCTTTCACATACTCTTATGATCTATCTTCACGTGATTAAATACATATAGGGGGAGCTAATGCATGTTGCATATCTTCAAAGCTTTACTTGTTATACTTCATATCTTGTGCTCCGTTTTACTATTTACTGCCTTGTTGTTTTTATTGTTCGCACTATAAAAACTCATATCTACTATCCATACTACACTTTCATCACCATCTCTTCGCGAACTAGTACACCTATACAATTTGTCATTGTATTGGGTGTGTTGGGGACACAAGAGATTTCTTGTATTTGATTGCATGGTTGCTTGAGAGAGACTATCTTCATCCGACGCCGCCCACGAATTGATAAACCTTAGATCATCCACTTGAGGGAAAATTGCTACTGTCCTACAAAACTCCGCGCTTGGAGGCCCAACACGTGTCTACAAGAATAAAGTTGTGTAGTAGACATCAAGCTCTTTTCTGGCGCCGTTGCCGGGGAGGTGAGTGCTTGAAGGTATATCTTTAGATCTTGCAATTGAATCTTTTAGTTTCTTGTTTTATCACTAGTTTGGTTTATAAAAGAAAACTACATAAAAAATGGAATTAAGGTTGCATCATATTAATGATCATCTTTATAATATCTTTCTTGAAAACGATGGATCGGAAATTTGTCCTCAATTGTTAGAAGAAGAATGCTATAAAATGTTTGACATAGAATCTTTGAATGATGAGCATGATTGCAATGTTGTTGGCATGAACTCTTTGAATATCCATCATGCTAATGATATGCAAAGCCACAAGCTTGGGGATGCTATGTTTGATGAAGATGATGCTTTTAGTCCCCCAAGATTTGATGTGCAAATTTGTTATAATGATTGCATGCCTCCTATTTATGATGATTATAATGATGAAAGTGGATTCAGAGAGGTCATGACTTTATTTAATGATGAATCCACAATTTTGGATGAGGCTTCAATAGACTATGAGAACAAGGTCGCTATCTATGATGATTATGTTGATGACATGTATGCTATATTAAAGAATTATACCCTTGAAATTTGTCATCATGATTTTAATTTTCAATCGCATGATAGTTATTTTGTTGAGTTTGCTCCCACCACTATTCATGAGAATAAATTTGCTTATGTGGAGAGTAAAAAAATTTCTATTCTTATGTGTCATGAAAAGAATGCTTTATGTGATGATTGTATTGTTGAATTTCTTCTTGATACTACTGAAAATTATTATGAGAGAGAAACATATGCTTTTACATTTCTCAATAATATCAAGTTTCCTCTCTATGTGTTGAAAGTTTTGAAGTTATGCATGTTTTGCCTTCCTATGCTAGTTGATTCTTGTTCTCATAAATTGTTTGCTCACAAAATCCCTATGCATAGGAAGTGGGTTAGACTTAAATGTGCTTGCCATATGATTCATGATGCTCTTCTTATGTTTCAAATCTTATCTTTTATGTGAGCATCATTGAAATCATCATGCCTAGCTAAAAGGCATTAAAGAAAAGCGCTTGTTGGGAGACAACCCAAAACTTTTACCTATTGTTTTTGTGTGTTCACATGATTATGCTACTGTAGTAATCATGTTTTATTGTTTTTATTTCAATAAAGTGCCAAGTAAAGCCTTTGGGCTCATGTTGGGTGAAAGTTGATTTGATCTTGCTGAAAAACAAAAACTTTTGCGCTCACAAAAAGGACTCTCATTTTTAACAGAAGAGCGCTTTTTAGTTGATTCTTTTTGCAGAAGATTAATATACAAATTGCTCACGTGGTACTAAGTATTTTATAATTTTTGGAGTAGCAGAAGTATGGTTTGAGTACAGATTACTACAGACTGTTCTGTTTTTGATAGATTCTGTTTTCAATGCATCATTTGCTTGTTTCCTTGTTTCTATGGCTTATATTTATCAATATAAATTGTGGAAATGATATGCTACAGTAGGAATTGTGTGTAAACAATTGTGAATCTTGTCTTTGACAGTACCAAAGTGAAATGGTTTGCTCTTTATTATACTAACCTATCTCACAAAGTTCCGTTAAGTTTTGCGTGATTGAAGATTTCATGTTTTGGATGAGATGTTGATATGAGGATAATAATGAGTGAAAATATCCTAAGCTTGGGGATTCCCAAGGCACCCCAAGGTAATATTCAAGGAAGATCCAAGCAACTAAGCTTGGGATGCCCTGGAAGGCATCCCCTCTTTCGTCTCCAACATTATCGGTAACCTCACTTGGAGCTTTGTTTTCATTCGTCACATGATATGTGTTTTGCATGGAGAGTTAATTTATTTTGTTAGGATTTGATTTATGTTATTTAGAATAATGTTTTGCATCTTTTACTTCAATAAAAGTGGCAATGATAGCCTTTGCCATGCTTATTTTGCAAGTATACATGTTGCTGTTTCAAAACAGAAAGTTTATCGCTGTTGCAAAAATTCCCTATAGAATTCAGAATGTGATAAAGTGCTGAAACTTTTTGAAAAAAAGCTCTGATAAATTTTCAAAATTGTGGCAATTGTTTCAGAATTTTTGGGGTTAGGGAAGTATGATGAATATTGCATTCTTTACAGATTGTACTGTTTTGGCAGATTGCTATTATGTTTGCATTGTTTGCATATGTTTGCTTGTTTAATGATTCTATTTGAGGATATGATTATTAAATATGCAGAGGAAATTAGTATGCAATGTTGAATAATAACTTTAGTGATTTGCTACAGTAGATAATGATAGGGTTATTGCATTGGTTTATACTAACTTATCTCATGAGTTCTTGTTGAGTTTTGTGTGGATGAAGTTTTTTAGATTTAGGGAAACCGTGATATGAGAGGAATTAAGGAGACACAAAAGCTCAAGCTTGGGGATTCCCAAGGAATCCCAAATTTATATTTCAATACGTCTCAAGTATCTAACCTTGGGGATGCCCCTGTAGGCATCCCACCTTTCTTCTTCAACAATTATCTGTTAGTATTGGTTGAGCCTAAGTTCTTGCTTCTTCACATGAGTTGTGCTATTCTTGGAATGTCATTGTTTTGGTTTTGCTTGCTGTTTTAATAAAATACTTAGATCTGAAAGTTTTAAATAAAGGAGAGTCCTCAAATAGCTACCCATTTATACAACTACTCACTTGATCTTCACTTATATCCTATGAGTAAATTGTTGAATGAATTGAATATCATGGAGTTGAAATTACATGTTCATATCATGCCTAGTAGTGGCTTCACATTGGGTTTAGAAAGTGAAAGCTTTTGAAGCTTGACAATCACAATATTTTTCATACAAGCAATTCATTAATAATTAGTATAAGGAAGAGAACTTTCACATGCAAATACACTATCTTGGAAACCTTTTGTGATTGTGAGCCCCCATCAAAATATTATATGTCAAAATTGTTGACGTTGGACAAGGAAGACAACATAATGATTTATGTTTGTTCATATTCACATATATTGTCATAGATCCTTCAACATGTGGTGGTTGCCCCCTATCTTTGCTAGCGAAAAATTCCGCACCAAGTAGAGATACTATTTGTGCATCCAAAAACCCTTAAACCCAAATCTTATTTTCGAGAGTCCACCATACCTACCTATGGATTGAGCAAGATCCTTCAAGTAAGATTTCATCGGTGCAATCAGGCAATAAAAATTGCTTCTAAAAGTGTTAGATCATTTAGTGTAAGAGAAAATTGAGCGTTGTACAAACTTGTGATGGCATGGAATAAAAGAGACAGGCAGCATAATAAAGGTTGCTATCATAAGGAGCAATATAACGTGACATTCTTTTGCACTAAGGGGTTGAGCATACAAACAAATAAGCGCATGGTAACCTTTGCTTCCCTCTACGAAGGGCCTATCTTTACTTTTATGCAAAGAGTCAAAGTTTTTCTCTCTATTCCTTCTTATTTTTCTCCTTTGACAAGCATCATGTGGTGAGGAAAGATCTAGGCAATATGTCTAGTTGAATACGGGTAGCATCAGTTATTATTGTTGACATACCCCTTGAGGTGAATACATTGGGAGGCGAACTACAAGCCCCTATCTTTCTATGTGTCCGGTTGAAACGTTTGCTCATGTGTATGAAGTGAGTGCTAGCAATCATAGAAGACTATATGATGGTTGAGTATGTGGAGCTCTTACTTAGACTCTGTTGAATAAGTTGAACTGCAATTACTTGGTGATTGAGAACATAGGTTGTTGAGTTTTAAGAGAATTCATTGTTTAGACCTTAACATGTGAATTGGTTGCTACTATAACATGAGAAGTTTTATAAGAAAGAATTGATGTTATGATGCTAGGAAAAGTGATTGAAATTGTCATTAATCAAACTTGTGCACTTTTCTAGCATTCACACTTCATAAATTATTTCCTTTATATTTTACCTACTCGAGGACGAGTAGGAATTAAGCTTGGGGATGCTGATACGTCTCCAACGTATCTATAATTTATGAAGTATTCATGCCATGTTTACAATAATTTTATATGGTTTTGGTATGATTTGCATGGAACTAACCCGGGTTGACGTTGTTTTCAGCAGAACTACCGTGGTGGTGTTTTTTGTGCAGAAATGAAAGTTCTCCAAACACCACGAAACTTTTTGATGATTTTTTATGGACCAGAATATAATAATTGGGCCAGAGCAGCACCTCGGGGTGCCCCGAGGGGGGCACAACCCACCAGGGCACGCCTGGGCCCCTAGGCGCGCTTGGTGTGTTGTTCCCACCTCGGTGGCCTTTCGTACCCCTTCTTCGCCCTATAAATTCCCAAATATTCTGAAAACCCTCGGGGAGACCCTAGATCGGAAGTTCTGCCGCCACAAGCCTCTATAGCCACCAAAAACCAATCAGGAGCCCGTTCCGACATGCTGCCGGAGGGGGAGATCATCACCGGTGGCCATGTTCATCATCCTCGCGGCCACCACGATGAGGAGGGAGTAGTCCACCCACGGGGCTGAGGGTTTGTACCAGTAGCTATGTGTTTAATCTCTCTCGCACGCGATCTTGAGATGTCACAATCTTGATGTATCATGGGCTTTGTTAATGTAGATGGATCATATGATGTTTCTCCCCTCTCTACACTTGTTGTGATGAATAGAGTATGTACCCTTTGAAGTTTTGTCTTGTCGGATTGAATGTTCAGATCAGAGAACACATTATATATGTCTTGCATATGAATACCCGTGGTGACAATGGGGTATTATTTTGATTCACTTGATATATGTTATGGCACTCAACGTCTTTATTATGTTTTGTCCGATAGAAACTTTGGGGTCTCCTTGTAGTTCTTTGTGTGGATTGAGTATTATGAATCTGAAATTGTTTGATACATATCGTATATTTAACTCACGGGTACTTGCGGTGACATTAGGGTATCTAGGTGACATTCGAGATGGTTCATATGCATCAAATGGTGTTATTTTTAGTACGAACTCTTGATTAGATCGACCGGAAAGAATAGCTTGCTATTATTTTAGTACGAACTCTAGGATAGATTGATCGGAAAGAATAGCTTTGAGGTGGTTTCTTACCCTACAAACAATTTCTATCTTTTGTTCTCCGCTAATAGGAACTCGGGAGTGATCTTTATTTCACTTTGAGGGATAATAATATGATCCAACTATGTTAGCATTGTTGAGAGATTGCACTAGTGAAATTATGCACCCTAGGCCTCATTCTCCATCATTGCAATACCATTCACACTATAAAAACTCATATCTACTATCCATACTACACTTTTATCACCATCTCTTCGCCAAACTAGTGCACCTATACAATTTTCCATTGTATTGGGTGTGTTGGGGACACAAAGAGATTTCTTGTATTTGGTTGTAGGGTTGCTTGATAGAGACTATCTTCATCCTATGCCTCCCACAGATTGATAAACCTTAGGTCATCCACTTGAGGGAAAATTGCTGCTGTCCTACAAAACTCTGCGCTTGGAGGCCCAACACGTGTCTACAAGAATAAAGTTGCGTAGTAGACATCAGGGAGACTATCATTTGAAGCACAAGAGCAAGGAGTTCATTATCAACACACCATCTATTACCTTTTGGAGAGTGGTGTCTCCTAGATTGGTTAGGTGTTACTTGGGAGCCTCCGTCAAGATTGTGGAACTGAACCAAAGAGTTTGTAAGGGCAAGGAGATCACCTACTTCGTGAAGATCTAACCGAGTGAGGCAAGTCCTTCGTGGGCGATGGCCATGGTGGGATAGATAAGGTTGCTTCTTCATGGACCCTTCGTGGGTGGAGCCTTCCGTGGACTCACGCAACCGTTACCCTCGTGGCTTGAAGTCTCCACCAACGTGGATGTACGATAGCACCACCTATCAGAACGACGCCAAAAATCTCCATGTCTCCAATTGCGTTTGCACACTCCAATCCCATCCCTTTACTTTCTTTCAAGTTGCATGCTTTACTTTCCGCTGCTCATATACTCTTGCCATGCTTGCTTGAATTACATTATGGATGCTTGAAATTGTGGTAATTTCCAACCTTAACTTGAAAAACTTAAAACCTGCTACCTTTACTTGTTGAGGGTCTAATCACCCCCCTTTAGACACCTCTCCTCGATCCTTTCAACACTACATAAAGTTATCCCTAGCCCATCATGCTCAATCATTGATCCATTCATGAAACAAACTCGAATATTAGCTACATCTAATGCACAAGTATGATCATATTGCCCCTTAGTTGGTGCTTTATAAGAGAAGATGGAGATTCAAATAAAAATAAAAATTGCATAAAGTAAATAGATAGGCCCTTCACAGAGGGAAGTAGGGATTTGTAGAGGTGTCAGAGCTCAAAGCTTAAATTGAGAGATAAAATATTTTGAGACGCATGCTTTTCCCGTCAACGAAAATGTCTGAGTAATGCCCAACACTTTCCATGCTAGATATATTAGGCGGTTCCCAAACATAAAATAAAGTTTATTCCTTTACCCACCATAATTTCACACTACACGGCTAGCCGTATCCACTGGTACCCTCCAAACCAACACTTTCCAATGAATTTATTATTTGACAACATAAAATAAATTTCTTTTTCATTTCGGGGTCGGGCATTACTATTACTACCATACTCTCGTACAATGACAAATGAATAGACACTCATCTTAAGAATAACACATCTAGCATGGAAAATATTGGCCACCCCTGCCCCTTCATGAGCGGTACATGCACACAAAAAGAAATTCATTTTGAAAATTAGAGTTGGCACATACAAATTTACTTAGAACAACACGAAAATACCGCATATAGGTAGGTATGGTGGACTCATATGGCAAAACTGGTTTTAAGGATTTGGATGCACAAGTAGTATTTCTAATTAGTACAAGTGGAGGCTAGCAAAAATATTGAGAAGCAACCAACAAAGAAACAGAAATTCTCATAAGCGAGCATTAAGCATAATTAACACCGAATAATGCACCATAAGTAGGATGTAATTTCATTGCATAACCGTTGACTTTCGTGCTTGCATTGGAATCACGAACCTTAACACCAATATTCTTACTAGAGCATAATTACTCACCAACATGACTCATATATTACTATCATCACATCTCAAAACTATTACAAAGAATCAAGTTTATTTTGTCCAGTTATCTTCATGAAAGTTTTTATTATATCCCTCTTGAATATCTATCACTTTGGGACTAATTTCATATATTGCAATTGCTTTTGACATGCTCAAACAAATTTAAGTGAAGAACATGAGCGTAAAAAATTTCATATCTCAAAATAATATAAATGAAGCATGAGAGAATTTCTTCAACAATTTACTAACTCTCAAACTAATATAAGTGAAGCATGAGAGTATTTCCTCAAAAATAATAAAGCACACCATGCTCAAAAAGATATAAGTGAGGCACTACAACAATTCCTTAGCTCAAAAAATTTAAGTGAAGTATAAAGAGCAATTCTAACAAATCATAGCATAATTTTGGCTCTCTCAAATAGGTGTGTCCAGAAAGGATACTTGTGACAAACGAAAAAGCAAAACAAGTAAAGACTCATATAATACAAGACGCTCCAAGCAAAACTCATGATATGTCACGAATAAAAATATAGCTCCAAGTAAAATACCTATGGTCGTTAGAAGAAAGAGGGGATGCCTTCTGGGGCATCCCCAAGATTATTTGCTTGGTTCTCCTTGAATATTAACTTGGGGTGCCATGGGGCATCCCCAAGCTTAGGCTCTTGACACTTCTTATTCCTTCATCCATCGTGAACTCACTCAAAACTTGAAAACTTCAATCACACAAAACTTAACAAAACCTTCGTGAGATCCGTTACTATAAGAAAACCAATCTTTACTTTAAGTAGTATTGCAAACCCATTCAATTTTTTTATTGCATTATATCTACTGTATTCTAACTTTACCATGGCTTATAACCTCTAATACAAACCATAGATTCATCAAAATAAGCACATAATGCAACAAAAACAGAATATGTCAAAAACAAAACAGTCTGTAAAGATTTGAATTGATCTCATACTTCTGTAACTCAAAAAATTCTGAAAAATTTGGAAAACATAGGAAATTTGTATATCAATCTTTTGTAGAAAATTCAGATACTTTCGCCGCTTCCGTGATTTTTCAAAATACTGCTACTAGACGTAGAAGTTTCTGTTTTTCAACAAGATTAAATCAACTATCATCCAAAGCTATGCCAAAGGCTTCAGTTGGCACAAGCACTAATTAAAACATTGAAAACACAATCATAACAGTAGCATAATTGTTCAAACACTCAAGAACAGGAAGAAAAAGGCAAAAATATTTTTTATTCATTGGGTTGCCTCCCAACAAGCGCTATCATTTTATGCCCCTAGCTAGGCATAATTCATAGATTCAAGTATTGTCATCTTTGGTTTCTGATCCATAGGATGCCCTCATGATTTATTCATATGGTGGCTTAATTCTTTTTCTAGGGAAGTGTTCCCTACCCTTTCTTAGTGGAAATTGAAAATTAGTATTCCCTTCTTTCATGTCAATCACGGCACCTATCGTGTGTAAAAATGGTCTACCAAGTATAATTGGACAAGATGGATTGCAATGTATATCAATAATAAAATCTATGGGCACATAGTTCCTATTTGCAAGAATAAGAACATCATTAATTCCTCCCAAAGGCTTTTTAATAGTAGAATCCGCCAAGTGCAAATTAAGAGAGAATTCTTCAATACCGGTAAGACCAAGCACATCACATAAATATTTTGGAATTGTGGAAACACTAGCACCCAAATCACATAAATCAAAGCACTCATAACTTTTAATCTTGACCTTAATGGTAGGTTCCCATTAATCATGTAATTTTATAGGAATTGAAATCTCTAACTCCAACTTTTCTTCTAAAGCTTTCATCATGGCATCAACAATATGTTTAGTAAAAGCTTTATTTTGTTCTTATGCATGGGGTGAATTTATCATGGATTGCAACAAAGAAATACATTCAATCAAAGAGCAAGTATCATAATTGAAGTCTTTGTAATCCAAAAGAGTGGGCACATCACTAGTTAAAGTATTGACCTCTCCAAACCCACTTTTATCAATTTTTTCATCAAGATTTTCACCCTCCGAATTATCGGGACACCCTCTAGCTAAAGTTGACTCTTCTTCATTACCTTTATCATCAGTTTAAATTCTACTAAACAAGGAATCAATATAAGAAACACCAATCACCTTAAGATCTTCAACATCTTTATGAAAGTAATCACTAGAAAATGATCTTTCTAAAAACTCTCTTTTAGCTCTAAGCATAGCAGCTCTTTTCTTACATTCATCCATAAAAACATATAAAGCTTTAATTGATTCATTAATATCAACCTTGGGTGGAAAAGTTTAATCTTGAGATTTTCTACATCATGAGAAATTATATCAATGCTTCTAGACATATCATCAATCTTATTCAACTTTTCTTCTACCGTAGTATTGAAACCTTTTTGAGCATTGACAAATTCTTTAATATTACTCTAAAGATCATAGGGGTTTCTACTATTACTGCAAGAAGAATTACCATAGGAATTACCATAAATACTAGAGGAATTTCCAGGAAAAGGCCTAGGACTAAAATTACCTCTATAAGCATTGTTATTGAAATTATTTCATGAGACAAAATTCACATCTATGGGATCACTATTTTGCTAAATCAAAGTAGAAAAAGGAACATCATTAAGATCAATAGTATCACTTTTATTAGCAACCAATTTCATAAGAGCATCAACTTTTTCACTCAACGTACTAATTTCTTCAACCGAATTAACTTATTTACTAGTAGGTTCTCTTTTTGTATGCCATTTTGAATAATTTGCCATGATATTATCTAGCAATTTAGTAGCTTCACCCAAAGTAATTTCCATTCAAGTACCACCCGCAGTGGAATCTAAAAGATTTCTAGAAACAAAATTCAATCTCGCATAAAAAAATTGTATAATCATCCAAAGATTTAACCCATGAGTAGGATAATTTCTTAGCATCAACTTCATTCTTTCCCAAGGTTGTGCAACATGTTCATGTTTAAGTTGCTTAAAATTCATGATTAGAGTTCTAAGGGAAATAGTTTTCGCAGGCGGAAAATACTTAGTAATAAAAGCATCCTTGCACTTATCCCAAGAATCGATACTATAGCAAGGCAAAGAAGAAAACCAAATTTTTGCACGGTCCGTCAAAGAGAAAGGAAACAATTTAAACTTCACAATATCATTGTCCACATCTTTTTTATTTTACATATCACACAATTCTGCGAATGTGTTTAGATGGGACACGTCATCCTCATTAGGAGTACCAGAAAATTGATCTTTCATAACAAGATTCAACAAAGTGGCATTAATATCACAAGATTCCACACTAGTGACGGGAGGAGCAATCAGAGCACTAATAAAATCGTTGTTATTAGTATTGAAAAAAATCACACAACTGAGACATCGTGACTACGCAAACAAGATTGCAAACAAAAAATAGATCTCATGAGAAAAAGATGACCGAAAAAGAGAAGGCAAATAAAATGGCAAATTTTGTGAAGTGGGGGAGATGAAAACGAGAGGCAAATGGCAAATAATGTAAATTGCAAGGAGATGAGATTTGCGATTAGGAACCTGATAGATGTTGGTGATGTCTCCCTGGCAACGGCGCCAGAAATTCCTTTTGATTGCTTGTATCCGCGTCGGTATTTCCCCAAAGAGGAAGGGATAGTGAAGTACAACTACGGTAGGTATTTCCCTCAGTAATGAAATCAAGTTTATCGAACCATTAGGAGAACCAAGCAGCACTATGTAAACGGTACCTGCACACACGAGTAGGAGAACCAAGCAGCACTATGTAAACGGTACCTGCACACACGAGTAGGAGAACCAAGCAGCACTATGTAAACGGTACCTGCACACAAACAACAAAACCTTGCAACCCAACGCGTAAGAGGGGTTGTCAATCCCTCCTTGATATAAAGATATATTAAATAGTATGAGTTTGGATAAATAGATCTGAATAAAACACGAAACAGAAGATGCAAATAAAAGTGTAGCAAGGTATTTTTGGGTTCTTGGAATAATAGATCTGAAAACAAAAGCGATGAAAAATATATCTGAAAGCAATATGATAAAAGATAGACCTAGGGGCCGCAGATTTCACTAGTGGCTTCTCTCGAGAAAATAGCATACGGTGGGTAAACAAACTACTATTGGGCAATTGATAGAACATCGAATAATTATGATGATATCCAAGACAATGATCAATATATATGCATCACATCCAAGATTAGTAGACCGACTCCTGCCTGCATCTACTACTATTACTCCACACATCGACCACTATCCAGCATGCATCTAGTGTATTAAGTTCATGGAGAAATGGAGTAATGCAATAAGAACGATGGCATGATGTAGACAAGATCTATTCATGTAGGAATAGACCCCATCTTGTTATCCTTAATAGCAATGATACATACGTGCCTCGCTGCCCCTTCTGTCACTGGGTGAGGACACCATAAGATCGAACCCATCACAAAGCACCTCTTCCCATGGAAAGAAAAATCTATCTAGTCAGCCTCACTAAACCCAAGATTTGAAGAAGAAGTGCAAGGCTATAAATAGTCATGCATATAAGAGATCAAAGAAACTCAAATATATTCATGGATATAGATCTGGTCATAAACTCAAAGTTCATCGGATCCCAACAAACACACTGCAAAAAGGTTTACATCAAATAGATCTCCAAGAGACCATTGTATTGAGAATCAAAAAGAGAGAAGAAGTCGTCTAGCTGCTGCCTACAGACCCTAAGGTCTATGGTGAACTACTCACGCATCATCGGAGAGGCACCAATGAGGCTGATGAACCCCTCCGCGATGGTGTAGATTGGATCTCGTGGTTCTGGAACTTGCGGCGGATATAATTGTGTTTCGTCTGCTCCCCTAGCATTTTTGGAATATTTGGGAATTTACAGGGCGAAGAGGCGGTGTAGTAGATCCTCGTGGGGCCCACAACACACCAGGGCACACCCTGGTGTCTTCTGGTCCCCACGGCCTCCCCTCTAGTCCTTTCTTGGCCCCCAAGTTGTCTTGTGGTCCAAAAAAATCTCCAAAAAGTTTTGCTGCATTTGGACTCCGTTTGGTAGGGATAACAAGCAAAAAACAACAATTGGCACTCGACACTATGTCAATAGGTTAGTCCCAAAAAATGATATAAGGTTGCTATAAAATGCTTGTAAAACATCCAAGAATGATAATATAACGGCATGGAACAATAAAAATTATAGATACATTGGAGACGTATAAGCTACGTCCGCCTCTATAAATACTCTAAAATCCCAAAAACCCTAGGGGTGTCGACAAAATACTTTTCCAGCCGCCACAAGTTTCAGAACCACGAGATCCAATCTAGAGGCCTTTTCCGGCACTCTACCGGAGGGGGCAACGATCAGGAGGGTTTCTTCATCATCCTTGCTTCCCCTCCGATGATTTGTGAGTACTTTACCACAGACATACGGGTCCATAGCTAGTATCTATATGGCATCTTCTCTCTTTTTGATCTTCAATACAATGTTCTCGTTGATGTTCTTGGAGATCTATTTTATGTAATGACTTTTTGCAGTGTGTTTGTTGGGATCCGATGAATTGTGAGTTTATGATCAGATCTATCCATGAATATTGTTTGAGTTTTCTCTGAACTCTTTTATGCATGATTGTTATAGCCTTGTATTTCTTCCCCGAATTATTGGTTTGGTTTGGACAACTAGATTGATTTTTCTAGCCATGTGAAGATGTGCTTTGTGATGGGTTCGATCTTGCGATGCTCAATCTCATTGACAGAAGGAGACATGACACACATGTATCGTTTCTATTAAGAGTAACAAGATGGGCTTTATTCATACACGAGTTTGTCTTGTCTATATCATGTCTTCATTCTTATTGCATTACTACATTTTCCATGAACTTAATACACTAGATGCATGCTGGATAGCGGTCGATGTGTGGAGTAATAGTAGTAGATGCAGGCAGGAGTCGGTCTACTAATCTTGGACGTGATGCATATATACATTATCATTGCCTTGGATATCGTCATAATTATTTGCTTTTTGTCATTTTCCCAGCAGTAATTTGTTTACCCACCGTATGTTATTTTCTCGAGAGAAGCCTCTAGTGGAAACTATGGCCCCCGGGTCTATTTCCTATCATATTAAATCTAAAGATACCTTGATACACCTTTTCTTTATTTATTTTATTTTGTGTTTTAGTTAGATCTATTTATCAAATCTCATACAATTTAATCTATCTCAATACCGTTGAGGGATTGACAACTCGTTCATGCGTTGGGTTGCAAGTATTTGTTGTCTCTGTGTAGGTGCTGTTTAGAGTAGTGTTGCTTGGTTATCCTACTGGATTGATAACCCTGGTTTCATAACTGAGGGAAATACTTACCACTGTTGTGTTGCATCATCCTCTCCTCTTCGGGGAAATACCAACACGGACTACGGCAATCAACCTTTCTAGAAAAAGTAAATAATCACAAATATCGATTAAGAACTCTTCGAATAATATCTTGATGTCATCCACAAGGGCTACTAGGTATACTTAGATTTATCAATGAAAGCTAATCAAAGAAAATACATGAGTTATGGGTGTTTACCTCAAAGCCTTTTGCAAGGCTAACAAAAGCTTCCATAATCCCAACTTCAACCAGCTAAATTTTGGAGTAGGCCACGCCAACAGTGGCGCATTGCTCGAGACAAAGTGAAGGATTGCCTATAGTGGCCTCCATGGTATACCAACACCCCAGACACTCGACCTTATTGGGTCTGAGTTTTGGCGAGGATGCTCTCCCTGTGCACCCCCTTTAAGGGATCGGAGGTGTCTGCACCTGACCCAATGACTTCAAAGTTGTTGGAACAGAGGAGTCTGGGCGTTGGGACTCTAGATATTTTCAGATCGCCCCCTGGTCCTCAGCCTCACACTCCGCGGTCGAGGAGTTAAACTCGACCATATGAGCTTCAAGTCCCTCCTCGACACTAAAATCCAGAGGAACATAGTGAGAGGTCGCTTCCCCTGCACTGTCATGTGCAGGTGAGGGGTCACTCATCGTCTCGAAAGAACTCCGAGCCCCTGCGGCGTGTGGATGACCACCCTCAAAATCATCTTCCCCCGGCTGATTATGCACTGGGCTGCAAATTGAGAAATAAAAGATAAGGCAGTAGATGTCAGTTACAAACATCTTTAGAAGATAAGATATTACCTCTTCGCTGCTAGACGTATCTAAGGACTCAGACTATCCTTAGAGGAGCTCAAGCCGCTCAACTCCACAGGCACAATGGCTTGGCCTGCCAAGGTAAAATGAGCCTTCCTCAGATGCTTAAACGTCTGACAAGAGGCAGGCTCGACGACATCCTTAGATTACGCTCTATTTACACCCCTATAATAGGGGTCCTTGCTCTCTCCCTCCACGACAGTCAGGTTCGAGGAAGAGTTTGTGTCTAGACTGGCTCTTGGCCCTGTCCTTCTTCCCCTTCCCTTTCTTGACTGGGACCTTGTAGGGGTCTTTGGTCAGGAGCTTTACAAATGCTGGGGGCACAAGGTCCTCGGGCAGCGGTATGGGAGCAAACATCTTCTGGGCGCGCTCGCCCCATTCCTGTGTATAAAACATACGATGCAACTCAATTAAGAGAACGTCAACAAAAAATACGTGTTAAATATCTTACAGTACCGCACTTACCCTGTCAGCAGGATTGTGTAGCTAAATCCGAGGTCCACGACTCGGGACGTGGTGTCATGCTTCTTCATCTTGAAGAGGAACTTCCACATCACAGTAGGGCTTGCTCCTTGGTAGACCTGAGTGACCACTGTCTCATCCTCCAACTTCTACCTCCACACTGGAGTAGCTCGGATCCTAAGAGGAATGGCGCGGCGGAGGAGCATCACATTGACCACATCCAAAAAGGCCATGTCAGAATCCACCACAGCCTCCATCCTACCTTGGAGCACCTTCACATATTCCGTGTTCACCTCGGGGACATCCTTTTCGGTCCAGGCGAACAAGCTCTTCAAGCCGTCGACCGAGAAGGCTGAACCTTCTTGGTCGTTGGTTAGATAAAACCACTCCTACTGCCACAATTTTATGGTCTCAACGAATGATCACTCTGGCCAGGTGGCCCTAGGGATCTTGATTATCACGGCCCTGCCGTAGTTGGCGAGCATGGAGCCGCTGATGTGTGGCTTAATGCCGAACACCTTGAGCCATATACCAAAGTGGGGCTCCATGTGAAGGAAAGCTTCATAGATGGTGATGAAGGAGGCAATGTGAAGGGTAGAGTTTGGGACTAGGTGATCGAAATCTAGACCGTAAAAGAACAAAAGACCTCAGGCAAAGGGGGGAAGAGGAAATCTGAGGACCCAAAGGAAATGAGAGATGAAAACCACCCGCTCCCCCCCACGGGGAGTGGGGGTAGCAGAGGGCACGCAAATGGTGTCTCATTCGATGGGAGAGTGGAAATTCACCGTCGGCAAGATGTACCCGTCTGCCTGGAGCTCGGTAATGGCGCCGGCAGTGATGATGGATTTCATCCACTGTCCCCATGTGTTTTGAGTGCTAGCACAACAACATCGTCTCCCTCTCCAGCCATTGGTGATGGAGGAGGAGGCTAGAAAGAAATGGGACTGATAATGGATCTCGGGGTGCTGGAGCTCATTGGAAGCTGGGGAGCAATACGACGGAGAAATGAAGGCCTGAATGGAATCAATTTACCCTCTTCTATTTTATAGGTCAGTAAAAGACCAAGGTTTACCCCCAGATTGCGGTAAAGTCACTGTCCCGATGCGTCATGTAGTATATGCATGCAAGGATTGAGGCGCTCTTGTCTGATGACACTGCTAAAAATACGGAGCAAGATCCCTTTATTGATGGGACGTACCAATATGAACCGTCTTGGGCCGTGATGCGCCAAGCATTAACTGTTGAAGACCTATTTCGACTGCCGGTGGTGATGTTTGATTCTCGGCAAAAAAGGTTGCTAGAGTTTGACCTGGTTTGGCCTCCCTTCGTGACTAAGTAAGGATACCATGTTATACCGAAGGGGAGGACTTGCCAAAAAATACCGCCTCTCTTTGATAGGCACGAAGACACATGGTCACAATCAGGTGGTCCAAGTAGACCTCGGAGCCGTGCATGACCTCAAAATCGAAAGCCGGCGTGGAGGATAGAACTTGCCTACGAAGCCGAAGACTCAAGCTTATAAAGCCACCCAGAAGAAGACGTTAGATATCCTCGGCTTGAAGACTAATTCAGGGGCTACTGATGGTGTCCTGGACTAGGGGTTGTTGTCCACGCCGGTTCGCCGGTTAAGGGCCGGTCCGAGGACCCACCAAGACTGGTGACTGGGCCATGCTGATCCTTGCCCTTGGATTAATCAATACGAATATCTCCTGGAGGCTTGGCGTACAAGTGTATTTTGAGTAGTTGTCATGTTTATCCCTACATTGTAATCGACCATGTGTAAACCCTAGGTACCCATGTCATCTATATAAGCCGTGGGGTTTGATACATCTCCAACATATCTATAATTTTTGATTGTTCCATGCTATTATATTATCTGTTTTGGATTTTAATGGGCTTTATTATACACTTTTATACTATTTTTGGGACTAACCTATTAACCGGAGGCCCATTCCAAATTGCTGTTTTTTGCCTATTTCAGTGTTTCACAGAAAAGGAATATCGAACGGAGTCCAAACGGGATGAAACCTTCGGGAGAGTCATTTTTGGAACAAAAGCAATCCAGGAGACTTGGAGTGGACGTCAAGGAAGCAACGAGGCGGCCACAAGGCAGGGAGGTGCGCCCGGGGGGTAGGCGCGCCCCCGCCCTCGTGGGCCCCTCGTGGCTCCCCTGACCGAATTCTTTCGCCTATATATACTCATATACCATGAAAACATCCGAGAGCACCACGAAACCCTATTTCCACTGCCTCAACCTTCTGTACCTATGAGATCCCATCTTGGGGCCTTTTCCGGCGCTCCACCGGAGGGGGAATCGATCATGGAGGGATTCTACATCAACACCATAGCCTCTCCAATGATGTGTGAGTAGTTTACCTCAGACCTTTGGGTCCATAGTTATTAGCTAGATGGCTTCTTCTCTCTCTTTGGATCTCAATACAAAGTTCTCCTCGATCTTTTTGGATATCTATTTGATGTAATTCTTTTTGCGGTGTGTTTGTCGAGATCCGATGAATTGTGGGTTTATGATCAAGATTATCTATGAACAATATTTGAATCTCCTCTGAATTCTTTTATGTATGATTTGTTATCTTTGCAAGTCTCTTCGAATTATCAGTTTGGTTTCGCCTACTAGATTGATCTTTATTGCAATGGGAGAAGTGCTTAGCTTTGGGTTCAATCTTGTGGTGTCCTTTCCCAGTGACAGCATGGGAACAAGGCACATATTGTATTGTTGCCATCGAGGATAAAGAGATGGGGTTTATATCATATTGCTTGAGTTTATCCCTCTACATCATGTCATCTTGCCTAATGCGTTACTCTGTTCTTATGAACTTAATACTCTAGATGCATGCTGGATTGCAGTCGATGTGTGGAGTAATATTAGTAGATGCAGAATTGTTTCGATCTACTTGTCGCGGACGTGATGCCTATATACATGATCATGCCTAGATATTCTCATAACTATGCACTTTTCTATCAAGTGCTCGACAGTAATTTTTTCACCCACCGTAATACTTATGCTATCTTGAGAGAAGCCACTAGTGAAACCTATGGCCCCCAGGTCTATTTTCCATCATATAGGTCCAATCTATATCATAAAAACACCAAAAATATTTATCTTATTATCTCTATTAGATCTCACTTTTGCAAGTGGCCGTGAAGGGATTAACAACCCTTTATCGCGTTGGTTGCAAGGTTCTTATTTGTTTGTGCAGGTACGAGGGATTTGAGTGTAGCCTCCTACTGGATTGATACCTTGGTTCTCAAAAACTGAGGGAAATACTTACGCTACTTTGTTGCATCACCCTTTCCTCTTCAAAGGAAAACCAACACATGATCAAGAGGTGGCAAGAAGGATTTATGGCGCCGTTGCCAGGGAGTCTACGCACAAGTCAAGACATACCAAGTACCCATCACAAACTCTTATCCCTCGCATTACATTATTTGCCATTTGCCTCTCGTTTTCCTCTCCCCCACTTCACCCTTGCCGTTTTATTCGCCCTCTTTTTCCCGTTCGCCTCTTTTTCGCTTGCTTCTTGTGTCGTCGTTCATTGTCATGGCTTGTCCTTCTATCATTGTTAGTACTCCCGATCATGAAGTTCTTAATTTTAAACAAAGGGAGGGAGAAAATCTAAAAGATGGTTGGCATAGAATTTGCAATGCTCATAATAGATCTACTAGGAAGCAATCTACTTCCGTTCTTCTTCGCAATTTTTATGTAGGCACTACTCCTAGGAACTGATATATTCTTGAAACCATTACCGGAGGGAATTTCTCGGGTAGCCATACTTTTGATTATTATAATGCTATGATAGATTTGCTTGGTCCACCACCTCTTTTGGTTAATGGAAATGTTTTAACTTTGGAACATGTGATGCAAAGGCTTGAAATTATTGAAAATAAAGTTGCCACTGTAGAGTTAACTGAAAATTTGGATAAAAAGATCCACAACCAAATTAACCAATATAGATCTAAGGTTGGAGTTACTCTAAATTTTTTTAAAGAAAAGGAACCTATAGTTAACGAAAGAATAGATCAAGATTCCACAAGAATCAGTATACTTGAGGATATTATTACCAACTTAGGGTCTGCCTTTTCATCCATGAAAAATACTCCAAATCCTCCTACTTTAAAAATTGCCAAATTAATGTATGTTCCTAAAAATAATGGTGAATCTTCTAGTAAGGAAAATGCGGATCTCAAATCAATAAGTGTTCACCCCAGCTTTTTCGCTATCATTAAGGAACCTTTGCTACAAACGAATTTCTTGATTCCTTGACTAGGAGTTTAATCATTAATAAAAAGACGGAAACTCCTAAGGGTTATAAGTGTTCTATTGAAGAATTGAATACCAAAGATGGCAATACTTAGATCTATTCTCGCTTTTATGCTTAGCTAGGGGTGTTAAACGATAGCGCTTGTCGGGAGGCAACCCAATTTTATTTTTATACTTTGATTTTTGTTCCTGTTTAGTAATAAATAATTCATCTAGCCTCTGGTTAGATGTGGTTTTATGTTTTAATTAGTGTTTGCACCAAGTAAAACCTATAGGATCTTCTTGGGTGATAGTTAATTTGATCTTGCTGAAAAACAGAAACTTTTGCGCGCATGAGAATATTTTTCATAAATCACAGAAATGTACTTTTCATTTGATTATTTTTGAAGAGGATTAATAAACAAATTATCTAGGACTTCCTATTTTGGTAGAATGTTTGGGGTTACAGAAGTATTCGAAAGTTACATATTGCTACATACTGTTCTGTTATTGACAGATTCTGTTTTCGTGTGTTGTTTGCTTATTTTGATGAATCTATGGCTAGTATCGGCGGGTACGGGCCATAGAGAAGTTGGAATACAGTAGGTTTAACACCGATATAAATAAATAATGAGTTCATTATAGTACATTAAAGTTGTGGTTTGTTTTATTTCGCTAACGGAGCTCATGAGATTTTCTGTTGAGTTTTGTGTTGTGAAGTTTTCAAGTTTTTGGGTAAAGATTTGATGGATTACGGAATAAGGAATGGCTAGAGCCTAAGCTTGGGGATGCCAAGGCACAACAAGGTAAAATTCAAGGACAACCAAAAGCCTACGCTTGGGGATGCCCTGGAAGGAATCCCCTCTTTCGTCTGCGTCCATCGGTAAGTTTACTTGATGCTATATTTTTATTCACCACATGATATGTGTTTTGCTTGGAGCGTCTTGTATGATTTGATTCTTTGCTTTTTAGTTTACCACAATCATCCTTGCTGTACACACCTTTTTGGAGAGACACACATGAGTCGGAATTTATTAGAATACTCTATGTGCTTCACTTATATCTTTTGAGCTAGATAATTTTGCTCTATTACTTCACTTATATCTTTTTAGAGCACAAAATTGGTTTTATTTTATAGAAATTATTGATCTCTCATGCTTCACTTATATTACTTTGAGGGTCCTTTAGAACAGCATGGTAATTGCTTTGGTTAAAATTTTAGTCCTAATATGATGAGCATCCAAGATAAGTATAATAAAAACTATCATATAAAGTGCATTGAATACTATGAGAAGTTTGATACTTGATGATTGTATTGAGATATGAGGATGGTAATATTAGGGTCATGCTAGTTGAGTAGTTGTGAATTTGAGGAGTACTTGTGTTAAAAGTTTTTGATGCCCGTAGCATGCACGTATGGTGAACCGTTATGTGATGAAGTTGGAGCATGATTTATTTATTGATTGTCTTCCTTATGTGTGGAGGTCGGGATCGCGCGATGGTTAACTCCTACTAACCCTTACCCTAGGAGCATGTGTGTAGTACTTTGTTTTGATAACTTGTAGATTTTTGCAATAAGTATGTGAGTTATTCATGACTAATGTTGAGTACATGGATTATACGCACTCTCACCCTTCCACCATTGCTAGCCCCTTGTGCCGCGCAACTTTCGCCGGTATCATACACCCACCAAATACCTTCCTCAAAACAGCCACCATACCTACCTATTATGGCATTTCCATAGCCATTCCGAGATATATTGCCATGCAAATTTCCACCGTTACGTTTATTATGACACGCTCCACATTGTCATATTGCTTTGCATGATCATGTAGTTGACATTCTATTTGTGGCAAAGCCACCATTCATAATTCTTTCATACATGTCACTCTTGATTCATTATCCTGGTACACCGCCGGAGGCATCCACATAGAGTCATATTTTGTTCTAAGATTCTTGAGTTGTAAGTAGATAAAAGTGTGATGATCTTCATTATTAGAGCATTGTCCCATGTGAGGAAAGGATGATGGAAGCAATGATTCCCTCACAAGTTGGGATGAGTCTCCGAACTTTATGAAAAATAAAAGAGGCCAAAGAAGCCCCAATAAAAAAAAAGGCCAAAGAAGCCCACCAAAAACAATGAGAGAAAAAGAGAGAAGGGACAATGTTACTATCCTTTTACCACACTTGTGCTTCAAAGTAGCACCATGATCTTCATGATAGAGAGTCTCCTATGTTGTCACCTTCATATGCTAGTGGGGATTTTTCATTATAGAACTTGGCTTGTATATTCCAATGATGGGCTTCCTCAAATTGGCCTAGGTCTTCGTGAGCAGGCAAGTTGGACGCACACCCACTTAGTTTCTTTTGATGAGCTTTCATACACTTATAGCTCTAGTGCATTCGTTGCATGGCAATCCCTACTCACTCACATTGGTATCTATTAATGGGCATCTCCATAGCCCGTTGATATGCCTAGTTGATGTGAGACTATCTTCTCCTTTTTTGTCTTCTCCACAACAACCATCCTATTCCACCTATAGTGCTATGTCCATGGCTCACTCTCATGTATTGCGTGAAGATTGAAAAAGTTTGAGAATACTAAAGTATGAAACAATTGCTTGGCTAAAACCGGGGTTGTGCATGATTTAAATATTTTGTGTGATGAAGATAGAGCATAGCCAGACTATATGATTTTGTAGGGATAACTTTCTTTGGCCATGTTATTTTGAGAAGACATGATTACTTTGTTAGTATGCTTGAAGTATTATTACTCTTATGTCAATATTAAACTTTTGTCTTGAATCTTTCGGATCTGAACATTCATGCCACAATAAAGAAAATTAGATTGAGAATTATGCTAGGTAGCATTCCACATCAAAAATTCTATTTTTATCATTTACCTACTCAAGGACGAGCAGGAATTAAGCTTGGGGATGCTTGATACGTCTCCAATGTATCTATAATTTTTTATTGCTCCATGCTATTATATTATCTGTTTTGGATGTTAAATGGGCTTTATTATACACTTTTATACTATTTTTAGGACTACCTATTAACTAGAGGCCCAGTCCAAATTGTTGTTTTTTTGCCTCTTTCAGTGTTTCGCAGAAAAGGAATATCAAGCGGAGTCCAAACGGAATGAAACCTTTGGGAGAGTCGCTTTTGGAACAAACGCAATCCAGGAAACTTGGAGTGGATGTCAAGGAAGCAACGAGGCGGCCACGAGGTAGGGAGGTGCGCCCAGGGCGGTAGGCACGCCTCCACCCTCGTGGGCCCCTCGTGGCTCCCCTAACCGACTTCTTTTGCCTATATATACTCATATACCCTGAAAACATCTGAGAGCACCACGAAACCCTATTTTCCTTCGATCACGGAGGGCTTCTACATCAACACCATAGCCTCTCCGATGATGTGTGAGTAGTTTACCTCAGACCTTCAGGTACATACTTATTATCTAGATGGCTTCTTCTCTCTCTTTGGATCTCAATACAAAGTTCTCCTCGATCTTCTTGGAGATCTATTCGATGTAATTCTTTTTGCGGTGTGTTTGTCGAGATCCAATGAATTGTGGGTTTATGATCAAGATTATCTATGAGCAATATTTGAATCTCCTTTGAATTCTTTTATGTATGATTTTGTATCTTTGCAAGTCTCTTTGAATTATCAGCTTGGTTTGGCCTACTGCATTGATCTTTCTTGCAATGGGATAAGTGCTTAGCTTTGGGTTCAAACTTGCGGTGTCCTTTCCCAGTGACAGCAGTGGAAGCAAGGCACGTATTGTATTGTTGCCATCGAGGATAAAAAGATGGGGTTTTTATCATATTGCTTGAGTTTATCCCTCTACATCATGTCATCTTGCCTAGTGCGTTACTCCGTTCTTATGAACTTAATACTCTAGATGCATGTTGGATAGCGGTCGACGTGTGGAGTAATAGTAGTAGATGCAAAATCATTTCGATCTACTTGTCGTGGACGTGATGCCTATATGCATGATCATGCCTAGATATTCTCATAACTATGCACTTTTCTATCAATTGCTCGACAGTAATTTGTTCACCCACCGTAATACTTATGCTATCTTGAGAGAAGCCACTAGAAAAACCTATGGCCCCGGGGTCTATTTTCCATCATATAAGTTTCCGATCTATTTTATTTTACAATCTTTACTTTCCAATCTATATCATAAAAATACCAAAAATATTTATCTTATTGTCTCTATCAGATCTCACTTTTGCAAGTGGTTGTGAAGGGATTGACAACCCCTTTATGGTGTTAGTTTCAAGGTTCTTATTTGTTTGTATAGGTATGAGGGATTTGAGTGTAGCCTCCTACTGGATTGATACCTTGGATCTCAAAAACTGAGGGAAATACTTATGCTACTTTGCTACATCACCTTTCCTCTTCAAGGGAAAACCAATGCATGCTTAAGAGGTAGCAGGGTTTAGGCCGTAGAGACTGGTATTCTCATTCGCCAGGTTTAGAGCTTAGACAAACTCATACGATCTCGAAGTAGATCAATCTGTACTTTGTACCCCATCACAATCAATATATAAGAAGAAGGACGTAGGGTTTTACCTCATCAAGAGGGCCCGAACCTGGGTAAAACATTGTGTCCCTACTCTCGCTGTTACCATATAGCTCTGATCACGAAGCTTGGGACCCCCTACCCGAGATCTGCCAGTTTTAGCACTGACACCGGCTACTACAGATATGCCCCCCCCCACACCCGGCTTCTGTTGAACCAATAGCCCAAGAGCCTACTGCTGAGAAGGGTGAAGAGGGAGACCCAGCGCAAGAGAAACCCGCTTCCCCTAGAAATGAAACCTTAGCTGATGAAGATGTGTAGTTTGTTTCTGTGCAACACAACACCCCCACTTAGCACTTCCAACATGCTAACCCAGGTCGTGGTTAAAGAAAATCCAGTGTTGCGTCAAGTGCCGGCTTTTCAATATAACTGAGGGAGTCCTGGACTAAGGGGTCCATGGGCGTCCGATCTATTCGATATGGGCCGTCAAGATACAAGGAAGATGACCACCTCTTGTGTCCGGTTTGGAGTCCCGTATGCATGAACGACAAGTTTAGATGTCCGGATATACTATTTCCTTTCTGTTAAACCGACTTTGTACAACCCTAAGCCCCTCCGGTATCTATATAAACCGGAGGGTTTAGACTAAAGGCATGATCATAACATTGATAGGCTAGCCAAGCTAGGGTTTAGCCATTACGATCTCGAGGTAGATCAACTCTTGTAACCCCAATACTCATCGAATATAATCAAGCAGGAGTAGGGTTTTACCTCCATTAAGAGGGCCCGAACCTGGGTAAACACCGTGTCCCTTAGATCATTGTTACCATCGATCCTCAAACATACAACTTGGGGCCCCTACCCGAGATCTCTCGGTTTTGACACCGACATTGGTGCTTTCATTGAGAGCTCTGCTGTATCATCAACAGAAGGATTGATGGCGCGCCTCTCCATCAACGATGATGCTGTGTCCAGAGAAACCTTTCTTCCCGGACAGGTCTTTGTGTTCGACGGCTTCGTGCTTCGTGCCAACTCGACCGGCCGCCTCAAGTAGGTCGATAGTTACACCCCCGGCCACCAGATCAGGTTTGGAAACCTGAATTACATCACCGATATCCAAGGAGAACTAATCTTCGAGGGGTTCGCGGCCTCGGTTGCCGCCCCTTGCACCCATGAAGGAAGCTCTTTGGATCCGCTCTCAAATCCCGTCCAGGGGTCAACACTCACACCCGCCTCGGCCTTAGATCTGGAGCGGGTCATATCGTCCGAACATGGGAACATCATCCCCGCCGGACTCTTTTCTATCAGTGAACTTTCGACTGGATACCTAGACGCGATCTTGGACTCGCCTCTGGACGACAACTCCGAAATGTCGAAGTCTGCGTCGATTGGGCTAGATCAAGTGTGTGTCGCCGAACTCAGCCCAGCAGATCTGCAGACTTCTACTCAACTTTCGCCCTTAGACAAAGAGCCGGGCCTAATGCGATCTTCGCCATTACGGAAGCCTTGCCTCCGAACTACACCCAACATGGGATGGGGGCTAGGAGCGGGGAATTTTATGACCCACCCACCACCCACTTAATAGCCACTGTCGAAGATCTAACCGACATGCTAGACTACGCGTCCGAAGACATCGACGGTATGGACGACTATGCTGACGCTGAGTCAGGTTAAGTCCCACCCATCACAGGGCGTTGGACGACCACTTCAACCTATGACATATACATGGTGGACACTCCTGAGAAGAAGGATGACGATGGCATTCAAGATCCAGACAAGGACAAGCCCGTCGACGCACCACCAAAGCGCCGGTGCCAGCGGGGCCGCTCACGATCACGTCAGCGAAGGATAGTAATACCGGCACCGGAGATAATGAGACTCTGGATAATGCCTAAGATTCTGAACACCCCGTCGAGCCCACCGAATAGGATGAGAGGGAGGAGGGTCAGTATAGCCCCGAACAGGCTGTTCATGAAGATTCAGAGGACAACAATTATATGCCAATCTCCGAAGAGTATGTTAGCCTTGGTGACAAATATTTTATCGTCCCGGAGGAACCCCTCGAACAAGAACGCTTCAAGCGATAGCTCATCGCCATAGCGCGGAGCCTGAAAAAGAAACAACAGCAGCTCAAAGCTGATCCGGATACGCTCAACAAAAGGTGGACCAAGGTCCTGGCCGCCGAAGAGTACGGCCCCGAGCGACCTATAAAAGTTACCCCAAGCGCAAGTTGCTGCCACAATTCAACGATGAAACCCTAGAGCCAATACCATCGAAATACAATTATGCAAATCAACCAGACCGACCACCACGTGGACGGGACAAAACGACTCATCAAGCCGAACACCGACCTGCGCCCCCTCTCCGAAGAGGCAAGGAGACAGCGGCTGTAGGCTATACATATGATATGTATCAGGACCTGGCCAATAAAGCTGGCCAGACCAGATCAATCTACGGATCAAGAGGCCATGCCCTAGTGAGAGATAACGGTTATGAAGCCCGGCGTGATGAACATTACAATATTCGGGATCCACACCGAACACAAACGTCATCCGACCTCCACCGTGATGTTGCACGATATCGAGGTGCCGCACACCCTATGTGTTTTACTGATGAGGTAATGGAGCACCAGTTTTCGAAAGGGTTTAAACCCATAAACATCAAACAGTATGATGGAACAACGGATCCGGCCGTCTGGATTGAAGATTTCCTTCTCCACATTCATATGGCTCGCGGAGATGATCTCCACGCCATTAAATATCTTCCTCTAAAGCTGAAAGGACTAGCACGGCACTGGTTGAACAGCCTCCTAGAGAACTCCATTGGAACTTGGGAAGATTTAGAAGATGCTTTTCGGGTCAACTTTCAGGGCACTTATGTCCGACCACCGGATGCGGACGACTTGTGTCACATAATCCAGCAACCAGGCGAACCAGCTCACAAGCTTTGGAATCAGTTCCTAAGTAAAATGAACCAAATCATGGACTATCCGGACACCGAAGCCTTAGTGGCCTTCAAACACATCGTCCGGGACGAATGGCTCGCCCGACACCCCGGGAGGAGAAGCCAAAGACCATGGTAGCCTTAACTACATTTATGACCCGCTTCTGTGCGGGTGAAGATAGCTAGTTGGCTCGTAGAAGCAACAACTCTGGTGACCTCGACACTTCTGAGGCTAGGGATGGCAATGGTAAACCGCGCCACAATAGAAACAAATGTAGGAGCAACAATGACGACGCAGATTATACGACTATCAATGCCGGATTCAGTGGTTCTAAATCCAGTCAGCGAAGGAATCCTTTCAAAGGCAACAGGGACGGTCCATCCAGCATGGACAAAATCCTTGAGAGGCCCTGTCAGATTCATGGCACACCCGATAAGCCCGCTAACATCAGGGGACGAAAACAATTTTCCCCCAAGGTGAAAACAGTGAACATGATCTATGTCACTCACATTTCCAAAAGGGAGTGCAAGTGCACATTAAGGACATCTACGCCGTAGAGCCTGTTGACAGTGTCTTGGACTAGGGGGTACTCACCACATCATCTCCCGACCAGCTGGATCGGGCCGAGGACCCCCATGGCGATTAACTAATGGGCCACTTTAGGCAGCCCATGCCGCATACAAGGAAGACTCGACAAGACTTGACGCTCAAGCCAAGGACTCTCCGAAACCCTAGGCCTCTGGTGTTTTATATAAACCGAGGCTAGGCTAGTCAATAGACAACATCTAATATTCATTAGAACAATCTCGTGGTAGATACATGTACTCTGTACTACACCCATATGAATACAATCAAAAGTAGGATGTAGGGTATTATCTCTTCGAGAGAGCCTGAACCTGGGTAAAACCCTGTGTCCATGTTACCATTACTCCAAAACGCCTAGCTTAGTACCCCTACTACGAGATATGCCGGATTTCATACTGACAATAGTGCTTTCATTGAGAGCCTGCTAGGTGTTCCGCGTTGTTCGATGAGATCAAAATCAACGATCAGGTTCTATCTTTCGAATCTAGATCTGTTTCGCACAAATTAAATATCTCTTGTCAATTGGTACCTCCGGTTCATGTAATTTTTTTATAGATCGGAATTGGGACCAGCTATCTTTGTACGGCGAAAATTCTTCAACCATCGCTATCATGCACGTATTTCCTAGGTCAAGCAGATTCTTCAAGTCGGCGCATTGGAACTAGCTGTGCTCGGCCATCCGACCACAGCGGATTCCAAAGCAGAGCACCTGCTCACTGATGGCCACACGTGCCTGCACACAGCTGCTAGCCTGAGCAATCACGGGGCCGATGATGCCCTCGTGCAACACGCATCAAGGAGGTTCTCTCCTTTTCTTTTTTACTTTCTATTTTTTAAGTGGCGGGCATGCACTACGAGATCGGGTGGATAAATGGTGTCTCTCATCCTTTGCTCTGTGGATCAACAGTATCCTTGCACCACGGCAGCAGGCGCGAGACAAGAGATCATCCAAATACTAGCACGCTTGGTACCAGTACAATGACACAATTGGTGCTCTCCACGTAAATTATATACTAGTACTAATGATTGGTGTTGCAGCTTCCAGTACGAACAATTGGGTGTTTTTTCTCCTGTTAAAATTGTTCATGCAGATTGGTACTATCAAAAACCTTTGTACTGGAAATTTGTACAATTTTGCACACAGGTTATTGATGCTGGCGGTTCACAATCAGATTTCGACTCTAGCCGATGACCTCCGACCCGCATCGACATCCCCGTGCTGTCAATCTTACTTCGGTGCGGAGGCCGTATTTATTTTATTATTTATATAAACTTTGCATGAATTAACTGTGCAAATCTTTTTAAAATTATTATTATTATTTGGCTTGCACTACTTTGTGTGTGCATGCAATCTATTTAGGCTGGTCCGCGCTAAACGCCTTGGCAAGTAGATGTCATCGTCCCGCCTACATCGGCCAAGTCATGGCGTCGCATCGACGTGTGTCCCTATGTCAGCTTTTCCTCGTTGCCACGCCGCTGGGCCGACCTCGACGCCATGCCATATTTCTTTAGTTATTTACTTCGCTTAAATTAATTAAGTAGAAGAATTTTTTTACAAAATATTATTATTATCATTATTATTTGTTATTACTTTTGGTTCGTGCAGTAGTACTATACCAGTACTCGCTAACACCCACGTGGGATGCTATACCTCCTGCATCGTATCGATTTGGATCTTATATCTGATTGCTAGCTGATTGCCTGACAGATCCTCATATCGCAGTACGACCTATGTTTGCATCCGCTACTTGGCGATACATTGGATCCAAACGCAATCAAGGGGCGGCGTACCAGCCGAGGAGATGGCAACGTACCATGCACAACAGTGCGCGTGAGGCCGATGAAAGTTCAGTTCAGCACAGCCAAGGGATATTTGATCTTTCTTTTTCCTATTATTTAATTAAGTTTGGAGGTTGTCTAGACTTTTTATTAGTGATCCTTTTTCATGCACTATCCCGTGGAGCAATTAACTGGACTACTAATTGGGACACATCAGTCAAGATGGATCTGGACTGCGGCATTTGTGCACTATTTTATCTGATGATGGCGATTGGTGAAGTCAATTCAATCTGTAGCCGCACTACAGGTGTTGCGTATGCAACCCGGTTGTTTCCATGTCCATGCTACATCTGGCTGTTCGGCCATGACTCAGCCGACCTGATGTACCGTGGCACGTTATGAATCCGCAGTCGGTTCAGCTGTCATGTGAATAAGTCAGGTTATATTTTTCCTGTTAAAATTATATTGCATAAATTATTTGTGCCCACATATGCTCTGTCAGTTTGCACTGTCTTATGTACGCAGGCAGTATGGTTGCCGTCCGGATCATTCCAGGCTGTTGTCGTCGCGCTAGCCCGCAGCTCGGTCTGCCAGACGTATTCGCACAACATGGTGTGGTCACCGCCGTCATGCCGTCAAGCTAACTTCGGTGTTCAAGACCATGTTTCTCAAATTATTTATTTCATATAAAAACATTATACCATTTTATCTCTTTGTCTTCCGCTACTTTGTGTATGCAGGATAATCAGCTACGGTCGTGTTATGCTGGGCAAGCCGATGCCAGCGTTGGACAGATAGTGTCATCGCCCCATTGGGTCAATCTTTTCTTCCAGTAATCAACTTCGGAGGCGTCACGCGGGACTTCGGCCTCACCCTGCCAACCTACTTTATCTCCTCGGATGGACCAGGGGCCTCACCTCTCCACAGCGGTCATGCTGTGTCGCCACTTCAGAGTGTCGAGCTCTTCCCTCGGCCACCTCAGGACCGGCTTGGGGGCTAGGACCTCGACCCACCGCAAGTTCGGACCACGTCATTAACACCGAACACATTAACCAGCTAAGTCGCTTTCATGCTCAATCTTTTTAATTTCTGTTTGGTGCGACCATGCATTATATTTATGTTAAAAACTTAGTTTGTCAACCAACATTATTTATTAAAAGCACGTTCTTTCCCATGTTAACCAGGGGCATTTAAATTTATATGAGTTGTTTTACAATAAATGTTCTTCTTCTAAGTCATTGCAAAGTCTTTTTCTTCCTGTCCTTTCTTGACTTGAGTGTGTGGTCAATAGCCGGATAGCATGGTTTCTCTTTAAAGCCGCTCAAGTTTAGTTTGCTAAACTGGACTAACAAGAAGTACTCCGCCTTCGGGATAGGATTTTTCAGCCGTAGGCTGACCCGCGTGAAGTCATGAGATCGGATGTGTCATATTAATGCGCGACCGAAGCACAAAAATTTTAAGACCAATTTTTTGATTGGCACCAAATGACTTGATTTAGTTCGGACGTCAAGCTTTTACATAAGTGTTTTGGATTTTTGATCTTATGGCACTTTTTTAGCTATTTGTATGTTTTTCTTTCAGGAAGTGGGACATCCTCATGACCAAGGTTCCCTGCATTCTAATTCAACTCGGGAGATCTTTTTTGACTCACAGCTCAGCATCTTTTCCGCCGAACTACACCTCAGCATTGACAAAACACACGCTGCATCGGGACTAGTTCCTGAGCAGTGCAACACCAAACGCCTTTAAAGCATTGACAATATTAACGGGGGATGAGACTACAACTAAACCCAGCAAAACCAAGGTACCCCATAGAGTCCTCGGCAAAGCGTTCTCGGGCATTGCTTTATATGCATCGGTTTTGAATTGTGTCTTCGGTCAATAGTTGGATTTCCCGGTTCCTATGCTTGCCTCCTATGTTCCGCTTTGTTCGGCTATGTGTGCAAAGGGAGAACCACTGCGATTGTGCTTCCAACTCGAATGGTTAAGCACCTCAGTGGAGAAAACCGAAAACTGACTGTCACAATGCACGTAAACTGGTCAGCAGTCTGATGATTATGTCAAACTATAAGATCGATGGAGGTCACCCCGTGTTAAACGACAAGCCGTTCATAACATTGGCCAAAGTGTTAATGGCTTGACCTCGGCTGACGCCGAAAACTAACCGGGGGCTAGTAACTAGCCTCCCAACTTTAAGCTCCTATGACTAAGTGAAAGTTATAAAGCCTGCATATCTGATTGCCTTGTATCTGCTAAGATAACCGCCTCCGGGCACCGAGACATCGACTAAGGGTTGTTTTCTTATTGCATAAACACCCTGCATAGCATCTACAAAGGGATGAAAGCCGAGAACGGGCCACTTTCAAATGATAAACGGTCGCAACGGAGTCAAAATAAACATATATCCGCAGTGTTTGTATACATTATGCTAGCGTTGCCTTTTGTAATTATCGTTATAAAGCCATAAATATGCATCAATTTGACATAAGATTTTGGCCAAGCTGGGTTGCCTGGCTCCTGTGTTTAACCCTATGTTCCCGATTGTTCGGCTAGGGGGTAAAGGGAGCACCTCTGTGATTGTTACTACTAGGTCATCCAGATTAGTACCTCAGACTAGGTGAAGCCGAAAGCTAGCTAGCTTCAGAATATAATTGGTCGACAACAACAGAAGTAAATTTTTTGGTTCATTAGACCATAGAGTTTGGGAACTTTCCTCAAACTAAATCCTCAATATTTTTCTCCCACATTGACCGAAGGTGAGGTTTCATGATCATGGTTAGCATGACAACCCAAAGAAAGGAACCGATAGCGAGATTATTTTCTTTCGAAGATGTTTCTTAAGTTAATAGTAATATAAATATCTCTCTGTGTACCTTTGTTTATAAAACCATATAGCCAGATTGCCTTGTTTGTCGTAAATCTTTGCCCTTATAAAGGCTTTATAAAGTAGGACAAACACTCCTCGGCTACTGGCCCAGGAGGTTGAAGCCGATGGTCGGTCAACAAAGTTTTGTACAATGCGGGTCCGAGAATTAATGATGAAGAGTACTTGGATACATAGAATCATTACACATACTTTGTGATTTTACTCTAGATATCGATCCTTAATTCGGCCACCCGTGCCCGAATTAAGGCTCGGGGTCTACTGGGCTTCGGGATTATCAGTTACTAATATTAAAGGGGCACATCGATCCCCTAATCTGGTGTTGCCACCCAACCAGTGTCTCGGGGGCTACTGCATTGCCTATTCAATGCAGAAAATTCAAAGTGCTCAGTGTTTGGCTTGACCGAACTATGGGAAAATGTGTCTTTAGACAATAATAGGTACCAACTGGGACTTATCCGGCATCAAGCTAATATATTATGGCGACTTCTCAAAACCTCTCTCAAGGGCCCGTCGACCGATCTCTATCTCCTCTATTGTGCATCTCAGATTTTAGGCCGACACACACCTTGAGGGCTACTGGCTATATATCTCATCAGTAAATAAATTGCATCAAACAGAAATAAAATCCGCAAACAATCATCCCGAGCCCGAGGTGGTGCATCACCTTGGAAGCAGTCCGGCATAAAGCTCGGCTGCAAGCAGCTGGCTCCATAGAGAACTTTTGACCGTTAAGCTCGGATAACCTCCTTCAAACTTTTTCAAGCCAAGGTGATCTGTGACACCTTGGATATAGTCCGGCATTGGAGCTCGAATATAGTCCAGTGTTGGTGCTTGGCTGCAAAAGATACCTTGAATGTGGTCCGATGTTGGAGCTCGGATGCAAGAGGACACCGCCGCACGGGAACAACTTCGAACTCGAGGCGTGGCATAAAAAATAACAAGGCATTGATAAAGGCCGAGAACTTAAAGGGGCTCCTCGGATACCCGACATGTTAACTTTTCGGATTCACTTCGGCGACACTCAAGATCGAAGATTTGTTGACCCAGTTTTCAAGACCGACGACCGAAGATGAAGAACAGTTCGGAAGAATTGGGGAGCATCACCAACTTGAAGACCGGTTCATGGGGCTGCTAACTGTGTCCTGGACTAGGGGGTACTCACCACGTCATCTCCCGACCAGCTGGATCGGGCCGAGGATCCCCATGGCGATTGACTAATGGGCCACTTTAGGGAGCCCATGTCGCATACAAGGAAGACTCCACAAGACTTGGCGCTCAAGCCAAGGACTCTCCTAATCCCTAGGCCTCTGGTGTGTTATATAAACCGAGGCCAGGCTAGTCAATAGACAACATCTCATATTCATTAGAACAATCTCGTGGTAGATACATGTACTCTGTACTACACCCATATGGATACAATCAAAAGCAGGATGTAGGGTATTATGTTTTCGAGAGAGCCCGAACCTGGGTTAAACCATGTGTCCATGTTACCATCGCTCCAAGACGCCTAGCTTAGGACACCTACTATGAGATATGCTGGATTTTACACCGACACCTGGCTCCCCAAAATTCAACCCGTGGTCAACCTATCCGATCACTTTTGATCACAGGAATCACCCAACCAGAATCCTTCATGGGAGTTTGGCCGCCCTGGTACTCAATCCAATTATCGACGGATACCATCTCACCAGAGTCCTTATGGACGGGATTAGTAGTCTCAATTTGATTTATCAAGACACTGTCCGCAAGATGGGCATTGACCCATCAAGAATCAAGCCTAGTAACTCCACCTTTAAAGGTGTGCTAGCCGGCATGGAGGCCCGTTGTATGGGCTCACTGACACTGGAGGTAGTCACTACAAAAAAAAGACACATCCGTGACATTTTGGGCCAAACGACATTTTTTTGTCATACTTATGACACTTCTATGACGATAATTGTGACAAAACCCGGTATCATCATAGATGTAGTGGGCTCCTACTTCTATGACAAAAAATCATGACAAAAAAATGGGCTTTTCGTCCTGGGCGGGCCGGAGACACAGCTGCATGAAATTCTTTGGGATGTCCATGACGGAAAAAACCATGGTAGAAGCGAGGGCGAGGAAAATATCGGGGAGTTCCCGGTTATGGTGGGTGGTCAGGGGCCGAGTGATGCACGTTTCTCTCGTACCATATGCGTGTGGGTCTGATGCGTTGGGTTGTAACTGAACCCGAGCAAGGCGTTGGGATCTAACTGAACCCGAGCGATTGCACTAGCTATGTTACTAAACCTGAGTGATTTCTTCGCTACTGCTGCTAACTGAAGCCGATCGATGCTGCCTCTCGATGAACAGTGAGCGTTGCTAGGGTGGTTTGGATGAACAGTGAGTGTTGCTAGGGGGTTTGGACGAATAGTTCCAAGTGGGGGTGGATGAACAGGGCCCCATGGTGTTGCCTCTAGATGAACAGAATCCTGATCGATCGAGTTGGTTGGGGCTGGATGAACAGGACCCTGTGGAGGGTTGGATGAACAGGACGACCCCGTGGAGGGCTGGTTGAACAGTAGCCGGTGGAGGGTTGGATGAACAGTAGCCTGTGGAGGGGTGGTTGAACAGGAGCCCGTGGAGAGGGCTGGTTGAACAGTAGCCGGTGGAGTAGCGCGCGGTTGAGGCTGGATGAACAGGAGCCCCTGGATGAACAGTCGTAGGTGGAGGTTGGAGGAGGTCAATGGTGGATGAACAGTAGCCCGTGGAAGGTGGAGGAGGTCGACGGTGAAGATGAGCAGCATCCCGTGGATTACTGTTTTGCGGTACGCCACACCCCTCCCGATGAACAGGACCCCGTTTCGACCATAGTGCTCCAACACAAGTTTGTTTCCTCCGTTTTGTGGTACGCCACACCCCTCCTGATCAACCGGACCCCATTTAGACCGTAGGAGGTCCAACAGAAGTATGTTTCCTCCGTTTTGCGGTAGCCAGACCCCTCCTGATGAACAGGATCCCGTTTCGAACGTTGCCGGTCAAACACAAGGCCGTTTTCTCCGTTCTGCGGTACGCCAGGCCTCGTTTCCATCGGCTGTTCCATCCAAGCCGGTTGGCTCCCACGCATTCGATTGCCTCCCTATAAACACGACGCATTCTATTGCCTCCCCATGAACACGACGACAATGCAGTTTCTCTGTTCTGACCCAGCCATGTACACGAGCCCTGGCCGTACGTATGCGCGAGTAGGCGTTCGAGACCTCGCCCGTATGTACGTACGTGGCCGTATTTACTTTCTTGCACCCTGGCCGCTGTACGTGTACATGCTACGTGTGCGCCTCTACTATGACATGTGCGCGTCTACATCGACCAGTATGTACGTACACATTCACGACCAGAATGAAAACACTACGTACGCTTCGACTAGGTGGGTCCCGACTGTCAGGCACTTCCTTGCGTGCGAAGATGTAGCTGGTGGGTCCCAGCAGTCAGTGGGGAGAATCATTTTTTTGCCCGTAGTATGGACGCACTTCCTTGCGTGCGAAGATGTAGCTGGTGGGTCCTAGCAGTAAGGGGGAAAACATTTTTTCATGAAATACGGTGGCCCGTCTGGTGGGTCCCTGCTGTCGGGTGCATGAATAATTATTTTGCGCGTAATAAGGAGGCACATCCTTGCAGCCGCCATGGACCCAGCTGTCAGCCTGTCCATGTACAGTACTCTTACGATGGAAGTCGTTCCTTGACCACGTTGACCACGCCGCGCCGAGAGCACCAGGGCGGTGGACAACGGCGAGGCCTAGGAAGGGGATGACGCGGAGCCGGGGAAGACGCGACAGTGGAAGCCCGCGCGGAGAGGAGTACGAGGGTTCACTAGTGCGGCTGCGGAGTGAGGCCGTCGTCGCCGCAAAATAACAGGGGGTGTGGGTGAGTAGAGAGATGCCCTGGCCAGCAGTGGGAGTAGTAGGGGGCGGTGAGGCCTGCGTGGCAGCACATCCGGCCATGGGAGGCGGGAGCAGGCGGTCCCTCCGGTGCTGGATTTGGAAGCTGGAGCAAGAAGATCAGAGATTGAAGAAACACGACGGCCATTAGATTGACTTCCAACGGTTACATCTGCTAGAATTGTTTGTTGACGTATAAAATAACTAAAAATCTTGCATACGTGTCAACTTAATAGGCCCACATGTCATTCCCTCTTTTTTCAATAATTTATATATAGCTCATTGCAACTTCTTATGCAATTTATTGCAGTCCATTTTTTGTTGGCCAGGGCCAAGGTTAAGAATTGAAACGAAATTTCGCATATTTCTATGGGTTCCAAACTATTTTTAATACCAAAATTTCGAGCTAGATTTAAAGTACTTTGAAGATATATTTAAATTAGGTTAAAGCCCAGTGAAATAGGAATCTAAAAATGTGAAAAAAATAAGAAATTATAAAGTACTCCCTCCGTTTTTATTTAGTTCGCATATTAGCTTTGGTCAAAGTCAAGCTTTACAAACTTTGATCAAATTTATAAACAAAAATATTAAGATATATAATAACAAATCAACAACATTAGATTTATTGTAAAATGTATGTTCACATCATATAGATCTATTATGATAAATGTCTATATTGTTTTCTACAAACTTGGTCAAACTTTATGAAGTTTGACTTTAGTCAACTCTAATATGCAGAGTAAATAAAAATGGAGGGAGTAATTGCCAATTTGTCATCTGTTTTTATATTTACAACCCATTTCATATTACTTTCAAGATTTGCATGCGTCTTGAAAGAGTTGCAGCCCATCAGTGCATAGAAAAGTAAGTAGGTCTGGATTGGGTATTCTTCAGAAAAAATAAACCGGGCTCATTTTCACAAAGAAAAAATAGCTGAGCTGGTCACATGGTGATAATAAAATATAAGCATGGGCTTAACGGGCCACAGCCGAGTTCAAACCCTGCTCCGTCTCAACAATAACAAAAAATAATTCTGCTCGAGCAGCTACGTCCCAGGTGTCAGCCGATCTTGTGTTGTTCTCTTGTCTATTGACTATATACGCTCACAATGTCGTGGGTCCCACATGTCAAGAAAACACTAGGAGGAAGCATTTTCTTTTTCCATACGCTGACATGGTGGCCCCCTACTGTCATCCTCTCCACGTACTTCTGCCGATTCCTGTTGTTTCTTGACCATGTTGACAACGCGAGAGGGCAGCGCCGCGTTGAGCGCACCAAAGCGCACGGAGGAGGCGAGGCCTCGGACGTTGGTGTTAACGCTTTAGGAGATGGTGGGACGGCGATGCATGCGGTGAGGCGTAACCAGTCGTGGGAGGCGGAAGCAGGCGGCCCCGCCGGCGCTGGTTTGGTTTTGGCGGCTGGGGGAAGACAGGGCTGAAGAAACACAACAGACTGTAAAAGCAGCAGGAGTACTTAACAACCTTAACTAAAACTAGCAGGGGCACTTAACAACCATAGCTGAAAGCAGTATGAGTACTTATACATGTTCAACCATACAAAGCATGCCTCGAACAGTACTACTTTGCCTACAATTAACCAAGGGTGAGGCCGCCAAGCCCTAGGACAAGGCCCAGGCGCCGCCCCGCGCATCCACAACCTTCTGAAAGCGGCTTCATCTCGCAATGTGGTCAATAAATAGGATATTCGCTTTAGAGCCATGGAAAAGCAGGAACATATTCTTCTGTCCTATTCTCCAAGATGGACATGCCTTCATTATTTGACACCACCCATGAATAAGTATCTTTTCACCTCCAAGGGGAATGGAGTAGGTCAACATAAACATCATGTTGTGACCAAGCGCAAGTCTGACCCGACCATGGTCGGGCATCTGTATAGGAACAATAAAACTGGGCAGTTTCTGTTTCAAGAAGATCACAACTGTAAAACTGTGTATAAGCAATAGTGTATGAACAACATATATAATAGAAAACAGCTCGTACCATAAGTTTCTCGACATAGTTGGACCTGTTTAATGAGTGCAGTAGGGGCACACATATCCCATGTGGCCTTCCACCATTGAAACGCCCCACAAGGACCTCAAGACGATCAATAAAGTAACAGCCGAATTCTTACAGAATAACAAACGAGCAGCCTGCTTAACTCTAAAAAAACCTACACGTGCCACCAATTATAAGAAAATATTAGTTAGAAGTAGCATCTTCATGAGAGATTCGTTGCTACTTCTAAAGTTAAATTGTGATTAGTTAGATAGAATAGGTGGATTAAGAAGTAATCGAGGCAACAAGCAAGAACCAGATACAAAACTAACATGGATGAACAATTGGAATGACGTCGAGGTGGAAGATCAGAGTGAAGATGAGACCAGGTTCTGCTATCTCCATCAACATTCGTGCGCCAACTTTTAGTCTGTAACACTTGAGAAAGTTTATCCAAGTTTGGCCATAAAAAAGTAGCGATCTTCTTGGTTCATGAACCCAACCCAGAACTTATATCCATGCTTTGTCTTCACTATGACAATTAAACTGGTGTATTCAGTTATGGCAAGGCCGAACATCTCGAGTACATGTGTTCTGGCAGAGCAAATAATGCACTGCAGGAAAAATAATACGATAACACAATGTATTCCCTACCCAAATCTAGAAATGATTTCCTCCTTCATGTCAGTGTTGACCATCGTACTAGTAGTACCTTTTATCCAAATATAGCAATCCAAATTTCCAAATTAGTCGAAAACATGTTCAGAAAAACCCCACCCTCCCGGATAGAAAAGAGGATTCTAGGAACGTACTGTGCGTGTTTTAAAATCCTGTGTTAGGATGAGAAGGAACAAGTGTGGCGTCTCGCCGAGGGCGCAGAAACCTATTGGGTCTGCACACTTTGGGCACTGCAAATGAAACACATTAGATTCAGTAGGAAGAAAAATGCATTAACGGCGGCGGCTGCCATCCTAGGATTACCCACGACCAAGGGACTTGGATTTATCGGGGATGGATGAAGATTTCGCACCTAGTTCTCCATGAGAAAACCCTATGCAATCGCCGAGAGGGGGTTTTCTCTGAACAAGCAGATGAAGGAGAAGGGGATTTAGGCCCAGTGAAATATTGTCGCTTTGTCTGTCCAGCTTACTACTAAAGCTGGAAAGGGGGGGGGGCGTTGTGATTTGACGGCTCATTGGGAATTACTGCGGCGCTACGACCGGGGTGTGTCTACCGTGCAGTTGTGCACTCTAATTTGGTGCATATGGCACGTGGACCCCGTTGCCAGATGCCCCACATATCAACGAAAGGATGTAGAAAGACAGGAGTAACTAGTTACACATAAATATATTTTGACAGAGAGATACTCCCTCTGTAAAGAAATATACAAATCTTTTATATCACAACTTTATACATAAGAAAAATCAAGGGGAATATATATAACATATATAATTATAAAAAACAGAGTTGTTTTTAACATAGTATAGACGAGTTGGTGATGATGGTGTGCCTGCCATCCTGCAATATAGGTCGTCCGATTTATATCTGGCGGATAGGAAGGAAACTATGGCAATTTTGCAAAAAGGTACCCACACACCTCTCCACATTTGCAGATAAGGCCTTCCTCATTCATCCTTTTCTCTCACAAGATAAAATACTCAGACAAATGCATCTTGATGTTACGTGCAACGCACGGGCATTATGGGGATTCAGCTGAGAATATAATACTCAGACAGGCTCACGGTTCTGGACTTTGGGTTGCAGGCCCACCCTGCATGTTTGGGGGCCCATGTGTTCTACCTCACCGCTTTTCATATTGCAAGCGATCGGTACGGCGCTGGTTTTAGATGCTGTAGCAAGGCGAATACACAAAATTGAATAAAGCACTACAGCTGTTGGATTGAAATCGAATGATGGTTCCTAACCAACAATGAGAGTTGCAATTTTATCAATGATATACCATGTGATAAATAATACTGTCGTACTACTTATACACACATGACACTTGTTTCACCATGCCAGATTATTATATCAAAATCTCTCAGAGGATAGATCAGTTCGGCAGTTGCATGCTACTACTGAAGAATTTCAAAGTTGATTTGGACCAGCTCTCCTTGCTGAGTAAGTTCGATTTTGACATCATCCCCTACCGCAAGATATGATTTAGATTTGAACCTTGACCATCCTTTAGCATCAATCATCATGCAACCATCCTTTGTACTTACAGTATATTGAGCAGGTTCATTCACACCAAGGCTGCGCATGGTAAGAGAAACTTGGCCACGTTCGTCCGGATTGTTGAATGACTCCCTCGTTGCTCTAGGAATTTTCTGTTTGCAAACAAGAAGACATACCCAAACAGTTAGATCAACATAGTGAATCATGTGAAACAACATGGAAAGAAAAAATAACGAAGCACTTGGGCGGCCAATGCTTACCAAGAAGGTGGACATGTCGGTTTTTGTAAGGACTTTGGTATATTAAATGTGAACTGCAACCCAGTTTGTTGCCGGTGCAACTGCTCATTCGGTTGCCGCTGCACGGGCCGGAGCAGATGCAAGTGCAAGTGTTGGTGCAGGTGCCGAAGCCGTTGCTGGCTCCCATGCCAGTGTGACTGGTAGTGCCGCTGCTGCTGGCGGAGATGGTGCTCCTTGTAGAGCTGGTGCCGGTGTCGATGTCTGATCCTCCAGTAGATCAGCCTGATCCGCTAATGCGGTCGATGCCCAATCCTCAGCTGGATCAGACTGAATTGCTGCCGCTGTCAGTGCTAGAGCAACTTCCGGTGCTCGATCCATTGCTGAAGGTGGTACCGATGTGCGAGACAGCGGTAATTGTGTCTGGTTTGCTATGATCAGCTTTCTAACTTGACTAGGCTCCATGACCATGATCCAGCTTTTTTCTTCATTTCTTTTAAACATGAGAAGGACTAATTGTGGCATTTTTGTTAAACCAAACTGCAGTTCATCATAGGGATTCAACTTGTAGTCAGGCAACACAATGATCCAATTTTTCCCAGTAATATAAGTGATGGACAGTGCCTTCGTTACTGACACGACATAAGAAGTGAAACTTGCAAAAATAGCCATCATAGAAAAAACCAAATGGTTTATTCTGTGATGAATGTCTGTCGGTGGGAAACGACAGCTATGGGATCACTGGAATCCCTACTACGGTTGCAGGGCGCAGGGATCGTGAGAAGAGCGGGACTAGTAGACAGCACAAAGGTGATTTACCCAGGTTCGGGCCACAAAGATGCGTAAAACCCTACGATCCTGCTTTGGTGGATGTATTTAGTGTTCTTGAGCTCTTGAACTAGCTCTGGGTGCTGCTACGTTCGAAAGAGCCGAATCCTTCTCTAGTGCGCCATGGGCCTCCTTTTATAGGCGAAAGGGGTTGCCACACTCGCACATAGGAGGTGGAAAGTGCTATAGCATTGTGAGCTTATCGCTGGTATTACAGGACAAAGTGCATTTAATGTGAGGCTTAAGTGTCCCTTCACTTTATCGGGGACGGGAGCGAGGCCCGTCCCGTCCGTCGCCGCTCCCCCTTGCTTTGACACGCGCCCTGGCCAGCGATGCATGCGGTGCCATGTAGGCAGGCAGGCAGCTGAGGTGGCGCGGTGGTGGAGCCTCCACGAAGGGCTGCATGTTGCCACGCAGGTGCCTGCCCAGCTAGTCGGGTCGGCAGCTGCATGCGAACAGCGGCAAAGACTTGGCTGGCGTGGGCCTGGCAGTGGCCCCGCTGGCACGCTTGGCAAGGGCCTTGCCGGGTGGCCCGGCAAGGGTCTTTCCGCGGCATGCCGTCATCCCTGCAAAGACCTTGCTGGGGGTCTTGTGGGCTTCCTCGGCAAGAACCCTGCTGAGGATTGTTGCCTTCCTATCATCATTCGATCTTGACTATTCTTTGTCTTCACAAAGATCTGCATACCACCACGGAGGTGCCTCCCGAGCCCTGTCCCAATGGGTCTATCTAGCGTTCGTGGGCTCAAAGGTGGCTCGCTCAGCTGGTGTGGGCGAGCTGCCCCGGCAAGGGTCCTTGCCGGGGAAACCTGCTTCGTCCATCTGATCTTTGTGGCCTTGGTCCTTGTCGTTGCTTTGTTTGTCTCATGCCTTCAGCTTCTCTCCGGCTTCCCTCTCCTGCCATGTTATGCGTGGCCGTGGCGGGTAGCTCTAACTGCCCGTGCACAAGTAAAGGGGTCAAAAGGAGAGCCCCTACTTTTGTACACCGACAGGAGCCCCCGGGCCTGGGCCATACATAAGCGCAGCGTGTTGTTGGACCGGGCCCAGAACGGTGCGCGGGCAATTGGGGCGGATTTTTACCGCGGTAACTGCTCCGTCCAGTGCGTTTCTCCACGACCCGCGTTGAACGCGCGACGTGGGGGTCGTGTGTGCGCGCGTGATGTGGGCGGCATGCGTGGGACAGCATTTGCACGCATGCGTTGTATCGCAGTTAATGGGAAAGGAGGCAGCCCGCGCCTTCCCCATAAAAAGGAATAACCGCAGGCGCGCTGCTCACTTTACCCCCCCCCCCCCCCGCCCTTGCGCCTTTCTCCAATCTTAGAACCTCCGACCCCTTTCTTCCTTCTTCTCGAGCCTCTCTGCCTTTGTCCATCGCTGCCGTGCTTCTGCCATCCCTAGCTCTTTTGCTTCTCGTAGTCGCCATGGCGCCCAAGTCCACAAAAAGCAAGGGAGCGGTGAAGGACACCGAGGTGATGGAGCAGCCGGAGAACGAGCTGGTGGCGCGACGGGCGCAGTTCGCTTACTTTCCCTTGATGGTCGGCGTGCCCGAGCTCCGGGAGATGTTCAAGGATCTGTGGGGAGTGAAGACGGGGGGAGAAAAGATGGGGCACCTAGCCACGCATGTCGTCCCTGCCAGCGCTGGGCCCTTCTCAAATTGGTACCCCTTCTTCGTCAACTATTTATCCCACGGGCTCTGTCTCCCCTTTTCCGATTTCTTCAAGGATATCATGACACCTACGGTTTCCGCCTCTAGGATTTCACCCCGAATGCCGTGGCGTGCATGGCTCTCTTCGCACATCTCTGCGAGGGCTTCGTCGGGGTGCACCCCAGCACGGCGCTCTTCCTCCATTACTTCTTCCCTTGGGTCCAAAAAGGGGGTGCCATCGCTAGCTGCGTCGCCTGGATCCCGAGGGCCATGGGAGCGTACCCGGACGGCGCCACGAAGGAGAGGTGGGAGGAATGGCGGGGCCGGTGGTGCTGTATTGAGGAGGAGGACCCGCCAGCATTCTGCGAGGTTCGCCAGGAGGCGCCGGTCCGTGGGGGCGATTGGGGCGATGTTGACGCCGACGATGCGAAGCTTACGATCGCCACCACCAGGATTCTTCAGCTCACCCAGGCTGGGCTCACCCTCGAAATGATCGGGGTGGACTTCATCCGCCGCCGAATTGCCCCTCTGCACGACAAGGGGAGGCCGGCCTGGCTCATTGTGAATGTCGCCGACATCATGAGGCTCCGCCCCGGCCTCAACAACAACCCGATGGTGCTGAGGAACGCCTATCTCTACCAACGGATCTTCTAGCTCGAGGTTAAGGACAAGGGCGAGGTCGAGCGGTCCGGCAAGCTTGCCAGGGCCGCCGCGAAGGCCGGCAAGGTCGACAAGGAGCCCGTTTTCAAGCTGCCGGCGGGAGTCATCCCGCTGAGCAACAACTCTCGCCGGAACGAGATCATTGCCATGATGCTGCTCTTCAATGCGCATGGCCTTGACCAGAACTGGGTTGGGCCAGACGGGCTCGTGGTGTAGGAGTTCTTCGACACCTTGCATGAGGTGTATGTCACAGCTGAGCTGCGGCTTATCCAATACACTTCTCCGGCGGAGCTGGACTATATCGCCGCAAGGGTGGAGGAGGCGAAGCTTGCCGAGGAGAAGGCAAAGCTTGTCAAGGAGGCTGGCAGCACCGGCGGCGTGGTGGACAAGGCAGCGGCGGAGGCGGAGGAGGGGGAGCTCGCCCGGTGGGCAGCAGCCGCTGGGGAGGCCAGCAGCGCCGACACCGCCCCCCCTAGTTGAAGACGCCGCCGACGGGTCGTCGGAGGAGGGCGAGGGGGCGAAGACCGCGACTATCGATCCTCCAATCGCCAGAAAAGGGCGGGTCCTGCGGCGGGCCATCTCCAGCGAGCCGGTCCGCCTCGACCAGGCCGCGCAGCTGCGGCAAGCCCAGGAAGCGCCCGTGCGACAGACGAGGGTGGTGGCGATGAAGAAAACAGCAAGAGCCGTGGCATCGAAGAAGAAGACATCTGCTTCTTCGTCGTCTAAGCGCGCCCGAACGCCATCGCCTCCCCCCTTGCCGGCAAACATCGGCGCGGGGATTGCGTTTGACTTCGGGCCTCTCAGCCCGGAGAGAGAGCTCGGGCCTCTCAGCCCAGAGAGAAAAAGGAAAGCAACAGAGGAGGAGGAGGAAGAGAATGAAGAGTAAGCTTCTGCCTTCCTCCCTCATTCCTTACACTTCCCCTGATGGCGTTGCTCACTTGTCTTCATCTTGCAGGGATGTGGAGACGATGGCCCAGAGGATAAAGAGGGCCAGGATTTCGGCGAGTGGCCAGCCCCCGACAGGCACCTCCAGTACACCACTGGTGGTGTCGAGCAGCCCGGACAGCAGCCCCCAGCCCAGCCCCCAGCATGAGTCCATCACCCATCCTTTGTCAATGTGTGTAATGCATGACGCTTTGGTAGTGATCCTGCCGTGGATTAGGAGGGGAGCAACACGAAGGGTAGCCGCAGAGGGCTTCTCCCATCGTGCCGCCCCCGTCAACCACGCCGCCCCGAGGGGCGTCCCCGGTAAGGGCACAAAGCGCCGAGGCCATGCGCACGGAGGAGGAGGGGGAGAACACAGGCGCCGATAGCCTCGCCTCGATGCCAGACCTCGGCGGAGAAGGGACTTCCACCTCTCGGCCCGGCACGAGTAAGCCACTCGCTCTCCACTTCCACTTGCGTTCTTTTTTTTACTGACTTTCGATCTTGGCTCCGCCCTGTTTCCTTCTTGGCGTCCAGACCCCTCCTTAGAGGACGTCGACACCACCATCAAGGACATCGCCGCGGATGCCGCGGCGGAGGCGGAGAAGATTGCTGCCGAGGAGAGCGCCCGGGGCGCCGCTGAGGACACCGCCAAGGGGCCCACCGAAGAGCCTGGCAAGGGGCCAGTCGGGGAAGCCAGCGAGGCCACTGCCGAGGAGGTGGCGTTTGATGACCTGCCCTCCTCCTTCGCTGCCTCTGGCTCCGGCAGGTACCTGAGGGTAAGCGACGACCTCTTCATCCATCTCCTTGGCGCGTCGAGCACCAGGGCTCCCTTTGAGGGAGAGGTGTTCGACGAGGAGGTGCTTGCCGCCGCCGGGCTCGAGGTCGTCACTGAGCCGGGCGTCGGTGGCATCGGCTCCCAGGAGGAGCAGCTACTCCAGGCCATGAGTGCCAGCTTCTGGAAGCTCCAGGCGCTCCACCGCGCCCGTCTGGACAAGGCGGACTTTGGAGGGCGCGTCGCCGAGGCGCGGGACTGGTTCCGCCAGGCCCAAGATGAGCTGAAGGCCGCCTAGGGAGAGCTGGCCAACCGTGAGGTGGATCTCGCCATGAAGCTGGCTGACATCGAGAAGGCCCAGGAGACGGCAAAGAAATTGGCCGACAAAGCCAAAGCCGCACGGACCCAACATGAGGTCGCACTGAAGATCTAGGAAGAGGACCTTGCCGCGCACGAGAGGAAGCTTGCCGCCACGCTCCACGGCAAGGACGAAGAGGTGGGCAAGCTCGTCGTGCAGCGGACCCAAGAGCTGGCGCAGAGGCAACAGGAAGCGCACAATGCCCAGGCTTAGGTCTACGCCGGCAAGGTGAAGGAGCTAGAGGGGCAAGCTTTAAAGCTGGCCCAGGAGAGGGACTTTCTAAACGGCACCCTGACGGAGGCGCAAGGCGCGGCCGTCAGCAAGGCCGGAGAACTCTCCGAAGCCAACAACTCCATCAGAGACCTCAAGCAGAAGCTGGGAGATCTCGAGAAGATGTTGTCAGAGGCCAGAACCCGGGAGGGGATCCTGACCAAGGAGCTGGAGACGGAGAAGCAGCTGCTGATGAATGAGACCGCCAACCTCAAGGAGCACGAGGCGGGCAAGAAACGTTGGCTCGAACGCCTTGCCGTCGTTGCAAACGCGGTCGCCGATCAGCTAGCAATTATGGGGATGCTGGAGATGAGGTACGCCCCAGAAGCGAGCCTGAGCCCCAATGCCAACCTGACCATATACTTTGAGAAGGTCGTCAATGCCCTGAGGCGGCTTCATTCCAACCTGGCGGCCTCCCTGTCCGAAGAATCCCGGATACTCTGCCGGGGGACCATGACCAGGGTGCTCACCAAGATTGCGCACTGGCATCCAGACCTCGACTTCGAAGCTGTGCTGAAGAGCCTGCCGGAGGATGCCGACATCGGGGCGCTCAATGAGCGTATCCAGCCCATCCTCAGCCGCATCGACAAAATCAAGAGGTTGGAGGACCAGTGCCGGGACTAGGCACCCCGTTCCCCGTCGCCACTTCAGGTTCATGACCAAGACAATGCTATCTTTAGTTAGAACCACAGCGGCAATTTGTGTAATATAACTTTGCAGTGCCCCTGAAATTATGCATGTTATTTTCCTGTTCGATTTTCCTTTGTATGTCCACCCCACAACGACCAGGTAGGCTTGCCGGCACGTAAACCCAGGGCGGCGCTTTGAGGACGGATCCTCATTAGCCTGCCAGGTGTGATTGTTGCCGGGCAAGGCACCTTACCGCCCTTGGCGCGGCCGCTCTATCTGTCGAGCTTGACTCGAGTCAGAATCGAGGGCGTTGCCGATGGTGAAAGGCTACCCTGCCGCTCTCGACGCGACTGCTCGAACTATTGAGCGGACTGGAAACAGAGCAAGGGCGTTGCCGATCGCAGGAGGGCCCCTCCACGTATAGGCTTTCCATACATAGGCCGAACCGTTGAGGATAATAACCTTATATCTAATAAGAAAAACTTAAAATTCAGCATGACTTAGCGCTCCCGTCGCCGCCTCGGTGTCCTTCGCGCCAAGGGGCAGCGCCACCTTCTTGCTTGCCTTCTCCGCACGAGCCACGGCGATGAAGAAAATCTAGGTCAACTGCTAGGCTAGATTCTCACAATTGCGCCCCCTACCTGGCGCGCCAAAGATGTCGGTGGGAAACGACACCTATGGGACCATTGGAATCCCTACTATGGTTGCGGGGCGCGGGGCTCGTGAGAAGAGCAGGACTAGCAGACAACACAAAGGGGATTTACCCAGGTTCGGGCTGCAAAGATGCGTAAAACCCTACGATCCTACTTTGGTGGATGTATTTAGTGTTCTTGAGATCTTGAACTAGCCCTGGGTGCTGCTAGGTTTGAAAGAGCCGAATCCTTCTCTAGTGCACCATGGGCCTCCTTTTGTAGGCGAAAGGGGCTGCCACAGTGGCACACAGGAGGTGGAAAGTGCTACAGCGCTGTGAGCTTATCACTGGTATTACAAGACAAAGTGCATTTAAAGCGAGGCTTAGGTGTCCCTTCACTTTATCAGGGACGGGAGCGAGGCCCATCCGTCCGTCGCCGCTCCCCCTTGCTTTGACACGCGCCCTGGCCAGCGATGCATGCAGTGCCATGTAGGCAGGCAGGCAGCTGAGGTGGCGCGGTGGTGGAGCCTCCACGAAGGGCTGCATGTTGCCACGCAGGTGCCTGCCTAGCTGGTCGGGTCGGCAGCTGCATGCGAACGGTGGCGGAGACTTGGCTGGCATGGGCCTGGCAGTGGCCCCACTGGCGCGCTTGGCGAGGGCCTTGTTGGGTGGCCCGGCAAGGGTCTTGCCGCGGCACGCCGTCATCCCCGGCAAGGACCTTGCCGGGGGTCTTGTGGGCTTCCTCGGCAAGAACCCTGCCAAGGATTGTTGCCTTCCTATCATCATTCGATCTTGACTATTCTTTGTCTTCACAAAGATCTGCATGCCACCATAGGGGTGCCTCCCGAGCCCTGTCCCAATGCGTCTGTCTAGCGTTGGTGGGCTCTGTCTGCCCGTGCACAAGTAAAGGGGTCAAAAGGAGAGCCCCTACTTTTGTACACCGACAATGTCACATGGCAAAACCTGCATCATAAAATTGCAGGAAAAGAAAGAAAAGATGACAAAATCAATAAGATTTAGACAGTAAATCAATAAGATTTACTTGATGTGACACGAGTGTATCCTTACCAGGAAATCACTATGTTGAAGTACTAAACAGAAGATTGATCGTCCAACTATGGGTGGCATGCAGAGCCCACGCCTACTCCCACAAGCAGGACAGTCCAAAGGTCGTGACAAATCGTATGGACCGAACATCCATGGGACCAAAAATCCTGGTGGGTGCGATAAACCCTACAATGCATACAGATATTGGAGTGTCACCATAATTGATAAACTGTCCTCACAAAAAAGATGATCTGGATACTTCAAAATATACAGACCGAAGAGTGGACAGACATTAACATAGATTGTTCTCAGGACTGACCACACACCAAAAGCGGTAGTACTAAACAATACAGGGTTCACAAACACAAATCAAGTACTAAACAATAGTACTTACTATAGACAAGCAAAGTTGCACTAATTAAACTTTGCAGACTATTTCTTGCCACCGACCTACGGGATGAACCCCGCATAACTGACTAGGCCATGGACTTTGTGAGAGATGTCTACCTGCACCATCATCATCTCGTCAACCTTGGAGAACCTAACAGAGTGGTCTTTCCACTCATAAACGTGATGATGAAGACAGGCTGCATCAGATTTGTTGGGAAGCTTTACAAGCGCCACACTCTTCGTAATCGAAGGCACAACCAGGAAATTGTTGTGGTCAAGTACAGCCTCGAGAACACGGCTGACAACAATGCTACATGAAAACACTAGTTCAGGACACGTGGCGACAAGGACACAGAAGCTAGATAGTTGAGCAGTGGAACTCATCCTGTGGTCTTCCAGTTCACACGATATTACTTTGAGAACTTCATCTCCACCACAGACCTAGTTCTATTTCAAACAGAAACCATATTTTATTACTACCTCCGTTCAGAAATATAAGATGATTTTCGATATTATACTCCATATATGACTACATATACGCACAAAAATGAGTGAACAAAGACACTAGAACATATCTTCAAAGGCATGAGAGCAGACGCATTACTTGCAATATCCATAACACAAGTTATTGAGGCAAATATAACCTTTTCAAAGGTAGCATTGATGTTCATAAAGTACTCCCTCCGTCCCAAAATTCTTGTGTTAGATTAGATACATCCATATCTAGACAAATCTAAGACAAGAATTTTGGGATAGAGGGAGTAGCTGAAAGTAATCTATAAGAAATCAGTGTCAACCTCTCGCATGTTTTGGTCGAAAGATGAATTTAGAACCGTCATTTGGCACACAAAAATCACATGCAAGATCACCCAGAAAGTTGTACTACTAGTACTAGTACTGTGTGTTAGATGAAAAAACACGATCAAGATCAAGAAAAATATCGTCAAGAAGAGATATTACCTGGACTTGCTTAATGAGGAATCCCGGAGATGGGGGCTTGGATAGGGTGATGGCTTTGAGCTTGTCTGCGGTAGTCTCGGCGCGGTGCTTGTGCTTCTTTGTACCATGAGACTCGATGGTTTTGTCCAGAGCCATATACATCACGTCGGCCGGTGCTCCAGCATCCATCCAAGAGAGGAAGCTGAGAGAGAAGAGTGAAATGAGGAACAAGATGTCGGTGTCCAAACTGGCAGATCTCGGGTAGGGGGTCCCGAACTATGCGTCTGAGGCTAATGGTAACAGGAGGAAGGGGACACGATGTTTTACCCAGGTTCGGACCCTCTCGATGGAGGTAATACCCTAATTCCTGCTTGATTGATCTTGATGATATGAGTATTACAAGAGTAGATCTACCACGAGATCGTAGAGGCTAAACCATATAAGTTGGCCTATGATTATGATTGTTCTTGTCCTACGGACTAAACCCTTTGGTTTATATACCCACCAAAGGAGTCTAGGGTTACACAGAGTCGGTTACAAAGAAGCAGATCTAACATCCGGCTAGCCAAGCTTGTCTTCCACACAAAGGAGAGTCCCATCCGGACATGGGACGAAGTCTTGAGTCTTGTATCTTCATAGTCCAACAATCCAGCCAAAGTATATAGTCCGGCAGTCTGGATACCCCCTAATCCAGGACTCCCTCAGTAGCCCCTGAACCAGGCTTCAATGACGATGAATCCGGCGCGCAGTTTGTCTTCGACATTGCCAGGCGGGTTCCATCTCCGAATACCCCAAAGTAGATCAAGGATCGTGTCCGGCTATGTGAAATAATTTCTGCACACCACCGTAGAGAGCATAACACTTTACAAATCTAATTTGCTGACAATTTTTCATGGTGTGCCCTCACGCCGCGGCCTGGCTTAATATGAACCAGTTTTTCTTGGCCTGCCACAGCACGCATTGCAAGGCGGTTCTATTGGCACGCCTCATCGAAGCAGAGATCGTGTTCCCCTTATTGCAGGATCCCCCTCAATACGGGCGCGGGCAACCCCACTATGCCTGTTGGTATGACTCTGTGTTTTCAGGCAAGTCCCAAGTGGTTACGCTGGGGATGCTTGATATTCACCCCCTTTATAGAGGGGCCGAGGCCTATCCCTCTTTCCTACCACGCTTGCACCTTTCCGCATCTCGAGATCCGACACCCGAAGCCCAAGCTTAGGCACTTCGGATCTTCAATCATGTCTGGATCCAACCTTCAAGGCTGGTGGATGGCCTCCTTTGTCACAGAGGAGGACATTGCGAAGCTTAGGGAGGTCAGATATCTGACCGCTGACATCAAGCACAGGCTTCCTGCTCCAGGGCAGGTCATCCCTACTCCCGAGCCCAACAAGAGCGTCGTATTTGTTTCTCACTTCCTTCGTGGCTTAGGTTTCACCCTCGATCCCTTCGTGAGAGGGCTCATGTTCTATTACGAGCTAGATTTTCTTGATCTAGCTCCAGACTACATGCTTCACATCTCGTTGTTTATTGTCGTGTGCGAAGCCTTCCTCCACATCACCCCGCACTTCGGCTTATGGCTCAAGACCTTCAATGTAAAGCCGAAGGTGATTGAGGGGCGACATGCGGAGTGCGGAGGCGCTGCAACAAGCAGAAACGCCAACAACCCCATGGCCAGAGGGATTCTTCCCGGAGGTATCCGATCTATGGCAGCGGAGGTGGTTCTATGTCACGGCTCCCAGAGGCACAAAGTGGGTGGATGCCCCCGACTTTCGCTTGGGCCCTCCGCCTCAACTGGCGTCGTGGGCCAACGTGGGACTGGATTGGGGGCCTGCTAATGACGTACCAACAATGCAGATATGCATTTGGGAGCTTCTTGAGAGGGACATCAATCTTGTCAGCGTAATTTAGGTAATGCTAGTCCGACGGATCTTGCCGCGCAAACATCGGCCTCTCCAGATGTGGGAGTTCAACCCGGAAGGTCCGTGAACTATTCAGCACTTCTTCGGCATGACGCTCGAAGGGATGTGTAAGTTATTCTTTGGACCACAAGTAAAGTGTCCGGACATCATCGAGGATGCGAGCCTGAGATGCAACCACTCGGATACCCAAGTAAGTAACCTAGACACCGAACACTTCGTTTATATTTATCATAACATTATTCTGAAAACCATCCGCGGCCAGGATTTGCTCAGCAAGGCGGAGAGAATCAGGTGTCCGGCACCGCTTCCCGAAGGCTCGCCTAGTCCTGCCATAGCCAGGATGCTTAGTCGTGTGCTAAGTCAAGTGCCTTCGGGGAAAGACGAATGGAAGACAGAGAAGCAGAGCTTCACACATTGCACATCCAAACCGGGGGAATTACTATCTCCATGAAGGAGGATAGTCGGGGAGGGTAATCTACGGTCTCCTCCCCCCGCGAGAAGAAGAGGGTCACCTCCAAAGAATTGGAGACGGAGGTGCCTAGACAAGGGAAGAAAACTTCACCAGGGGGCCTTGCCTCGGAGGGCATCCTCACCGCGCCATGCCCGCAAATGGGCCAGCCCTCAGCCGAGCGGTAAGTTAATCGTAAATACAAAGGTACCATTCTTTGCAGTCTTTGCAGTCTGGCTAGTAGCTCTTCTCGACAGAGTTTGTCTTCGGGGGATCTTCTTCCGGAGATGATGGAGAGTGAAACCCCACCTGCCTCTCCGCCTCATGGGGCGGGCGACCCCGAGGTATCGTCATGGAGGAGTCCAGATTTGCCGAGGCCAGAAGCTAATACTTCGGCTGCCCTGAGCCCGGAGCGTTCGGCTCCCACGGGGGGCAATAAGAAGGGTCCGGCACATTCCTGCGATCGGCCGGACACGCTGACGGGCTTTCTGGAGCAAGCTGCTCTATCGGAGGATCACCGTTCATTAATGGGCACGGTGCTTGAGAAGATTTCATCTGCCACGAGCGGGATGAAAGGCTTTGAGGTACATAATGAAATACATAATTTTTTGGTTGTATCGCACACGCTAGGTGTGCTCCGTATAGATAGTAGACCCTGATACTCTGGTTGCCAGCCCTAGGCGGCAAACGGAGGATCACACTCTTAAGTAATGATCGCACTGCATTCATGCGCAGGTGGCTAAGGGTCCGGCGGCAGACCGGACCGCTGAAGTCGCCGAACTGAGGTGACAGATTGAAATCATGGACACCGACATCACGCTTGTGAACGAGCGGCTTAACGAGTCGCAAAGTATGTGCTGTGCTTTCCTTATTTTTATAGGAAATATTAAGAGGAGCATAATGTTAATGTGATATGCTGCGACTGCAGGCGAAGCTGCTGCCGTGGAGGCCCTGAGGGTGGAGCTTGCCCTAGCCAAGGAACAAGCCCAGGCTAGCAATGCGGCTGCCCTAAAGGCGGCCGAAGAGTTGAGAGCCAAACAGGCTACTCATCGTCAAAGCGAAGATAAAATAGCCGAGATGGTTGTGGAGCTGAAAAACGCCGCCGGCCGGTTTGAGCTCCTTGAAAAGGAGAATGAGGCGAAGTCGGCTGACCTGAAGAAGGCCCTTGATGCGGCCAAGGAGATGCGTTCTGAAATTAGGGATGCGCGGGAGGAGCTTCGACAGGCCAGAGAAATCACGGCTTGAAGCCCCTATTTGTTGCGGATGAAGTTCTTAGATCCAAAGTACGCTCCTCTGGATCGGTGCTAGAGCCCTGCAGACGCGTATGCGGATCTGGCAAAGTGTACGACTGATGCGGCCAAGTTTTTCGATGATCAAAAAGATAGTGAAGTAGAAATGCTGTTCTGGTCGCAATTCAGTGCTCCAACGCGCCCGTTGCCATTGAGTGAAAGGATGGCTGCTGTGGCCGAGCTCCATAGGTTATCCAGTCTTGCAATGAGGTCCGTAATAGAACATTTATGGCCGAAGGGGCGGAAGCCGGACAGTTATTTTGGTTTAGTACAACAATTCCTTGGTGTCGTATCACGAATCAATGCCATGAAGAGGTCGGCGTGCATAGAGGGTGCGCGGATGGCTCTTGCCCGTGTTAAAACATATTGGGCAGATATGAAGGCCACCATCATTGCAACCCAGAATCCGGCAGGAAGCTAGGATCTAGCCGAGCACTACTTGGAGCAGGTAACAGAAGGTGCTCGTTTAATAGAGGCTCAATGCTCGAAGAGTGTCATGTTCGAGTGACAAATCGTTCCGTTGTAAAAACAATTGTATTTTAATTATAGAGGCTATGTTTATACTTTCGCCTGGAAGTGTTATTGTGCCTCCTGTGCGTCCGTTTGATGTATATATAACCTGAAAGTTATAAGTCGTTGGCTTCAGCCCCCACGCATACAATGCAGGGGTGTTCGCAAGAATATGCATAATCACACTTGGTCCAATGTCTTGGTCCATTAAGGAGGTGATCGCATGTCGAACTAGGCAACCGGACTATATAGCTTTAACACTTTCACTTAGCCATAGGAGTTTGGCGGTGGGGCTACTATGTAGCCCCCGGTACCTTCGCCTGCATCCGGATACGGGCGCGTGTGTACATGACCGGGAAATGGCCCTTCGTTAATGCGGAGGAATCCTAAAGATTCTGATGAGTCCTCGAGTGGTTGACCAGTCTCTCGCTATATCATGACAGTCAGTTTTCGGCTTTCTCTACTGAGGTGCACATCCGGAATAACCAGGGCACAATCGCAGTAGTTCTCCTTTGGTCGCCTTAGCCGATAGAAACGGAACATAAGGCAGCAAACCCAGGAGCCGGGCAAATCCAACATTTGACCAAAGACATGATTCGGAGATGATGCATATAAGGCCAAGCTCACGACGCCGAACACTCCCGAGGGTATTCAGACTTTATAACATATGCTGGGCTGAGTAGCGCCCTTGATTATGAACCCTGTATTTCCAGGTACATGCGGTAGTCTGTCATGGCGAAATGCCAATCACGCCAGTATCCCCTGTGGGTGTATAGAATACCCATGGGATGTCAAGCAACAAGAGACAATAAACAAGGTTTACACAGGGGCTTAATCTAAAGAGAAACCTTTGAGTGGGGCCCTGCTGCACGTCTGCGCCTCTGTCTCCGTTGTGCCGTGTCCTGGTAGGGTGTCGCACGAATGGTGTCTGTAAAGAGGAAAACTCATGTAAAAAAGTACGGCGTAATCGTGCGAAGAGTTGATTATTATCAATGGATAGTAGAGGTGTAAGACATTGGCCTGTAAGTAAGGTCAACCAAAAAGGTGGGCTTTATTGCATGTTTGCAGCCCCTGGTGCCCTCTATGGGGTTACATGTATAGCACCTAGCTCAGGTTTATCTGGGCTGTTGCCAAGGGTGGTGTGCCGGACTCGTCTAACCGTGTCCGTGGTCTTAACGACTGATCATGCGTTCTGATAGGAGAGGCCGCTTAGTGTCCGGCTGCCAGAGCCGCTGCATACTCTTCCGCACGTAAGGAATGCTCTGTATTTCCGCTGACGGTGATGACGCCACGTGGACCGGGCATCTTGAGTTTAAGGTAGGCGTAGTGCGGTACTGCTTTGAAGCGACTGAAGGCTGTTCTTCCAAGCAATGCATGATAACCACTTCGGATGGGAGCGATGGTGAAGAGTAATTCTTTGCTTCTGAAGTTGTCTGGAGAACCGAATATCACCTCTAATACGAGGGAGCCCCTACAGCGGGCCTCAATGCTTGGTATCACCCCCTTAAAGGTGGTGTTACTTTGGCTGATTCTGGATGGGCCTATCCCCATTCTGCGGACAGTGTCCTGATATATTAGATTGATACTACTGCCGCCATCCATGAGGACACGAGTGAGATGGTATCCGTCGACTATTGGGTCGAGCACCAAGGCAGCCAATCCTTCGTGCCGCATACTAGTCGGGTGGTCCCTGTGATCAAAGGTGATCGGGGAGGCCGACCAGGGGTTGAGTTTGGGGGCGACGGGCTCTACAGTGTATGCGTCTCTGAGCGCGCCTTTGTGCCTTCTCTTTGGTATGTGAGTCGCGTAGATCATGTTTAAAGTTTTTACCTCTGGTGGGAATTTTTCTGTCACCCAGTGTTCGGCTGGAGAGGCTCATCCTCGTCTTCACTTGGTGTTTCCCTTCCCTTGTGTTCGGCATTTAACTTGTCGGCCTGCTTAAAGATCCAGCATTCTCTGTGAGTGCGGTTCGCAGGTTTTTCAGGGGTGCCATGAATTTGGCCCAGTCTATCCAGGACTTTGTTCAGCCAGACGGTCCCTCTTTGCTGCCTTTAAATGACTTCTTTTGTTGACCGGGTCGAGAGCCCCTGAATCCGGCATTGACCGTCGTTTTGTCCGGACTTTGTTCCTTGTTTTGACGCTTGTTTTTATTGCATCGTGGCTTCCCATTGCCATCCCTGATTTCGGATGTGCCGGGGTTGCTGGTGCCTCTGCGGGCCAAACAACTGTCTTCACCCGCGCAGAAGTGGGTCATAAGGCTTGTTAAGGCTGCCATTGTCCTCGGCTTTTCTTGGCTGAGATGTCTGGCGAGCCACTCGTCTCGGATACTGTGCTTGAAGGCCGCTAGGGCTTTGGCATCCAGACAATCGACAATTTGATTCTTCTTAGTGAGGAATCTATTCCAAAGCTGGCGGGCGGACTCTCCGGGCTATTGTATTATGTGACTTAAATCGTCAGCGTCCGGAGGTCGGACATAGGTCCCTTGAAAGTTGGCCATGAAAGCGTCCTCAAGTTCCTCCCAACTTCCGATCGAATTTTCAGGGAGGCTTTTCAACCAGTGCCGAGCTGGTCCCTTCAACTTGAGGGGAAGGTATTTGATGGCGTGGAGGTCGTCCCCACGAGCAATGTGGATATGAAGTATAAAATCCTCAATCCAGACCCCGGGGTCTGTCGTTCCGTCGTATGCCTCTATGTTCATGGGTTTGAATCCCTGTGGAAATTCGTGATCCAGTACCTCTTCGGTGAAGCACAGAGGGTGCACAGCCCCTCTGTATCTGGACATGTTGTGGCATGCTGTCGACTGTTGTTGTGTCCGGTGTTGATTCCGAACTGGTATTCGATCAGTCTGATCGCTTTGGTGACCATAATCCTGCATCGGAGCATGTCCTCTAGATCCATAGATGGACCTGGTCGCGCCGGCCTTTTTGTCCAGGAGCTCACGTAAATCTTGTGCGGCGTCGGTAGCTGCTCTATTGCGGTCATGGAGTGGTTGGTCCGGCCTACTGGCCGTATTGTTCTTTGGCAGAATGGCCTCATGGTCGAATTCTAGCAGCAGCTTGCGCTTTGGGTAGCTCTTCGTGTGGCGATCGTCGCCATATCTTTCCTCAATGTCTAGCACTTTATTCCATCTGCGATTGAGCGTTTCCTGCGCGGTCTTAAGCCTTTGCTTCTGCTTCTTTAGGCTTCTCGCAGTGGCCATAAGCCTCTGTGGAAGTTATCTTGTTCCAGACGTTTTTCCGGGATGATGAATACATCGTCGTCCAGACTATGCTCTTCTCCTGAGGCAGGTTGATGAGTTCATCCCTCGGGATCGCTGTGATCGGGCGTCTGCTCCGGACTGTGTTTGGCGTGATGTGGCTCTTCCTGCTCCATCGCTGGGTCCATATGGTCGTTGTTGCCTTTGGAGTTGACTGGGGTGTCGATTTTTCTAGCGCTATTATCGCTATTTTTACTGTGGCTGGACTTAGAGCAGCGTCTGCGCCGTTGTTTTGGCTTTTGTCCGGGTGTTTTATTCTCCGTTGTGTCCTTTTTGTCGCCACTGTCCTCCTTAGGCGTGTCCACCATGTATATATCATATGATGAGGTGGCCGTCCAGCGCCCCGTGGGCGGTGGTTCCAAATCGTCCCCTGCGCCGACGTCCATACCATCGGTGTCGTCGGAGTCGAAGTCAAGCATGTCTGTTACGTCATCGATAGTGGCTATGAAGTGGGTGGTGGGTGGGCAACGAATTTCCTCGTCGCCTGCTTCCCACTCGAGCCAGACATAGTTCGGCCAATAGTCCCCTGACAAAGAGAGAGACTTTAATGAATTGAGCATGTCGCCAAAGGGCGAGTGCTGGAAGATATCCGCAACGGTGAACTCCATTACCTGAGTCCAACCAGATTCGGCGGGCTCAGGGGCACGCGGTCTGGAACCTACGGCCGGACACAAGTCCGGGGGTCCAGTGACACAGACTTCCTTGGGGGTGGCGTCTGTGTTCGGCTCTACCGCCGATGAGTATGCGGCCTCCGGGGCGGGGTCCATCCACCCGTCCTCAAACGACGTGATCTGCCCCGGATTTATGTCCGGAGCTCTTGCAGGTGTGATATCTCGAGTATTGTCTAACAGCAGGTCTAAGTCGTGCTCGTCGTGACTATTCGGCGCTCCTGGCGTAGGCCTGAATCTGTCGAAGATCAAGTCTCCGCGGATATCGGTCGTGTAGTTCAAGTTTTCGAACCTGACCTGATGGCCAGGGGTGTAGCTGTCGATCTGCTCCAGATGGCCAAGCGAATTGGCCCGCAGTGCGAAGCCGCTGAACACGAAGATCTGTCCGGGAAGAAAATTCTCACCCTGGACTGTGTTGTGGTTGATGATTGAAGGAGCCATCGTGCCTCGCAGCGACAACACAGGGGAACTCTCAATGAAAGCACCAATGTCGGTGTCAAAACCGGCGGATCTCGGTTAGGGGGGTCTCGAACTATGCGTCTGAGGCTAATAGTAACAGGAGGCAGGGGACACGATGTTTTACCCAGGTTCGGGCCCTCTCGATGGAGGTAATACCCTACTTCCTTCTTGATTGATCTTGATGATATGAGTATTACAAGAGTAGATCTACCACGAGATCGTAGAGGCTAAACCCTAGAAGCTGGCCTATCATTATGATTGTTCTTGTCCTACCGACTAAACCCTCTGGTTTATATAGACATCGGATGAGGCTAGGGTTACATAGAGTCGGTTACAAAGAAGGAGATCTAACATCCGGATTGCCAAGCTTGTCTTCCACGAAAAGGAGAGTCCCATCCGGACACGGGATGAAGTCTTGAGTCTTGTATCTTCATAGTCCAACAGTACGGCCAAAGTATATAGTCCGGCAGTCCAGATACCCCCTAATCCAGGACTCCCTTAGTAGCCCCTGAACCGATTTATAGGCCGTCCGATTTATATCTGACGGATAGGAAGGAAACTATGGCAATTTTGCAAAAAGGTACCCACACACCTCTCCACATTTGCAAATAAGGCCTTCCTCATTCATCCTTTTCTCTCACAAGATAAAATACTCATACAAATGCATATTGATGTTACGTGCAATGCATGGGCATTATGGGGATTAAGCTAAGAATATAATACTCAGACAGGCTCATGGTTCTAGACTTTGGGCTGCAGGCCCACCCTGCAAGTTTGGGGGCCCATGTGTTCTACCTCAGCGCTTTTAATATTGCAAGCGATCGGTACGGCGCTGGTTTTAGATGCTGTCGCAAGGCGAATACACAAAATTGAATAAATCACGGCAGCTATTGGGATGAAATCGAACGACAGTTCCTAACCAGCAATGAGAGTTGCAATTATATCAATGATATACCATGTGATAAATAATACTGTCGTACTACTTATACACACAGGACACTTGTTTCACCATGCCAGATTATTATATCAAAATCTCTCGGAGGATAGATCAGTTCGGCAGTTGCGTGCTGCTACTGAAGAATTTCAAAGTTGATTTGGACCAGCTCTCCTTGCCGAGAAAGTTCGATTGTGACATCATCCCCTACCGCAAGATATGATTTAGATTTGAACCTTGACAATCCTTTAGCATCAATCATCATGAGACCATCCTTTGTACTTACGGTATATTGAGCAGGTTCATTCACACCAAGGCTGCGCACGGTAAGAGAAACTTGGCCGCGGTCGCCCAGATTGTTGAATGACTCCCTCGTTGTGCTAGGAATTCTCTGTTTGCAAACAAGAATACATACCCAAACAGTTAGATCAACATAGTGAATCATGAGAAACAACATGGAAAGAAAAAAGAACGAAGCACTTGGGCGGCCAATGCATACCAAGAAGGTGGACATGTCGGTTTTTGTAAGGACTTCGGTATATGAAGTGTGAACTGCAACCCAGTCTGTTGCCGGTGCAACTGCTCATTCGGTTGCCGTTGCATGGGCCAGAGCAGATACAAGTGCAAGTGTTGGTGCAGGTGCCGAAGCCGTTGCTAGTGCCCGTGCCGGTGCGACTGGTAGTGCCGCTGCTGCTGCCGGAGATGGTGCTCCTTGTAGAGCTGGTGCCGGTGTCGATGCCTGATCCTCCGGTAGATCAGCCTGATCCGCTGATGCGGTCGATGCCCAATCCTCAGTTGGATCAGACTGAGCTGTTGCCGCTGTCAGTGCTAGAGCAACTGCCAGTGCTCGATTCATTGCTGAAGGTGGTACCGATGAGCGAGACAGCGACGATCGTGTCTGGTTTGCTATGATCAGCTTTCTAACTTGACTAGGCTTCGTGACCGTGATCCATCTTTTTTCTTCATTTCTTTTAAACGCGGGGACTAATTGTAGCGTTTTTGTTAAACCAAATTACAGTTCATCATAGGGATTCAGCTTGTACTTAGACAACAGAATGATCCAATTTTTTCCAGTAATATAAGTGATGGACAGTGCCTTCGTTACTGACATGACATAAGAGGTGAAACTTGCAAAAATAGCCATCGTAGAGCAAACCAAACGGTTTATTCTGTGATGAATATCACATGGCAAAACCTGCATCGTAAAATTGCAGGAAAAGAAAGAAAACATGACAAAATCAATAAGATTTAGACAGTAAATCAATAAGATTTACTTGATGTGACACGAGTGAATCCATATGAGGAAATTACTATGTTGAAGTACTAAACAGAAGATTGATCGTCCAATTACGGGTGGCATGTAGGGCCCACGCCTACTCCCACAAGCAAGACAGTCCAAAGGTCGTGACAAATTGTATGGACCGAACATCCATGGGACCGGAAATCCTGGTGGGTGCGATAAACCCTACAATGCATACAGATATTGGAGCGTAACCATATTTGATAAACCGTCCTCACAAAAAAGATGATCTGGATACTTCAAAATATACAGACTGAAGAGTGGACAGACATTAACATAGATTGTTCTCAGGACTGACCACACATCAAAAGCGGTAGTACTAAACAATACAGTGTTCACAAACACAAATCAAGTACTAAACAATAGTACTTACTACATACAAGCAAAGTTGCACTAATTAAACTCTGCACACTATTTCTTGCCACCAACCTACGGGGTGAACCCTGCATAACTGACTAGGCCATGGACTTTGTGACAGATGTCGACCTGCACCATCATCATCTTGTCAACCTTGGAGAACCTAACAGAGTGGTCTTTCCACTCATAAACATGATGATGAAGACAGGCCACATCAGATTTGTTGGGAAGCTTTACAAGCACCACACCCTTCGTAATCGAAGGCACAACCAGGAAATTGTTGTGGTCAAGTACAACCTCGAGAACACGCCTGACAACAATGCTACATGAAAACACTAGTTCACCACATGTGGCGACAAGGACACAGAAGCTGGATATTTTAGCAGTGGAACTCATCCTCAGGTCTTCCAGTTCACATGGCATTACTTTGAGAACTTCATCTCCACCGCAGACCTGGTTCTAATTCAAACAGAAACCATATTTTATTACTACCTCTGTTCAGAAATATAAGATGACTTTCGATATTATACTCCATATATGACTACATATACGCACAAAAATGAGTGAACAAAGACACTAGAACATGTCTTCAAAGGCATGAGAGCAGAGGCATTACTTGCAATATCCATAACACAAGTTACTAAGGCAAATATACCCTTTCCAAAGGTAGCATTGATGTTCATAAAGTACTCCCTCCGTCCCAAAATTCTTGTCTTAGATTTGTCTAGATACGGATGTATCAAGTCACATTTTAGTATTAGATACATCCGTATCTAGACAGATCTAAGACAAGAATTTTGGGATAGAGGGAGTAGCTAAAAGTAATCTATAAGAAATCAGTGTCAACCTCTCGCATGTTTTGGTCAAAAGAGGAACTTAGAACCGTCATTTGGCACACAAAAATCACATGCAAGATCACCTGGAATGTTGTACTACTAGTACTAGTACTGCGTGTTAGATGAAAAAACACGATCAATATCGAGAAAAAGATCATCAAGAAGAGATATTACCTGGACTTGCTTAATGAGGGATCCCGGAGAGGGGGGCTTGGATAGGGCGATGGCTTTGAGCTTGTCGGCGGTAGTCTCAGTGGGGTGCTTGCGCTTCTTCGTACCATGAGCCTCGATGGTTTAGGCCAGAGCCATAGACATCACGTCGGTCGGTGCCCCAGTGTCCATCCAAGAGAGGAAGCTGAGAGAGAAGAGTGAAATGAGGAACAAGATGAGGGAGAACCGAAGCGAGTGGGGGTTTTGTTCAAGAGAGGAAGCTGAGAGAGAAGAGTGAAATGATGGTTGCTTCGTCCGTCCAACTTACTGCTGGAAAGGAGGGAGTTTGTGATTTGACGGCTCATTGGGCACTACTACGACAGTTCTAGGGGTAGTCTATTGTCACTCTACTACGGAGTAATTTAGTGCATGGCTGGTGGACCCCGATGCTGGCTGTCCCACACGTCGGCGAAAGTGAGTAATTTAGTGCATGGCTAGAGGAGGATCCGCACGGTAGAGCGTGTCCACTATTTTTATGAAGAAAAAAATGATTATAGCAAGTGTTTCCACTCTTACGACGGAGGAGTGCAAAACACGACAGCCACTTGAACATACACAATGCTCCTACTACTAGGCATGTGCAGTGGTTCATACGTCAGTACTACATAATCTTGTTGCTAGTGTAGTAAGATATGACGATAACAAATGATGTTGTGCGCATGTCAACTATATGAACAGTAATGTAGTAACATAGTACCGCTTTTTCGACTGTCCGGTCGAGAATGAATAGTGAGATCAATGTTAACAGAACTAGGTCTACAGCGCACTGAGAGTACGGTACTACAATACTCAATGAAACATGAACCATGTGAAGCATGAATCAGTCTTAGGCAGGGTGTATGAAGGGTGCATGGGATGGGAGCAAAAGTTCCCTTCTCGACCCACTTTTGGGTGTTTGGCAGAGTGCATGAAGGGTGCATGAGTCCACACTAGTAGGTTAGCACAAATACACGAAGAGGGAACAACTATATTGAGATGAGAATGTAACCAAACACACCCACACGCTTTGTGCTACAGTGACTGATCTGCACCGTCTGAGTTTGATCCAACGGTCATGTTGCGCCGAGACATGGACATGCCCATGCAGAGGGCGCCTAAACACCACCGAAGTCCCTCTGCTTCTTGAGGCGCACAACATCGGTGATGCAGGGTGCAACCGCCCGCAGAGCCCGCTCCCGGTCGATGGGAGCCAGCTCGTCAAAGACAGCGTCCAATGGCACGAATGGATTCCGGTGACGGAGCCCTGAAAGGATTCACTCGGCAATGACGACGGCAGCCCGCAACCCCTCCTTGTCCAGCTCCGCCCCCACCATCGCGCGGAGACAGCTCAGCTCCTCGGAGATATAGGTGAAGAAGGAGACCAGGTCAGGAAGCCGCAGCTCGTTGAAGTCGACCGGGTGGTCAAATGGGTTTAGCCCGACAGCTGGCATGGTCGCGCTGGCACGACGATAGGCATCACATAGCTGCAACACATGTGTGGCAACTTGGTTCACCAAGTGGCTGAGGCGATCCTGGACCTCATCACGATCGGTCCGCTCGCGCTCCAGTCGGCTCCCCTGATGGCCTATCGAATCTCCCTCTTTCTGTAGCAATGCCGCCGATGCCTCGAGCATCTTTGTGGTGGATGCCTCCCGCTTTTGAAGCTCCATGAACTCCCACACATAACAGAGGAGCATGGCACTCCTCTCCTCCTTGAGCTCACGGAGCTCCACGTCCTTGGCCCTGAGCTCCGCATCCTTGGCCTGGAGCTCCTGTGTCAGGCGCCTCACCTCGCACTCCATGATCTATTGCGCCGCTATGGCACCAGGTAGAAGCAATGGGGCAAAACTGCTGAAAGGCAATGCAATCAACGGGAAGGCGGAGGGAGCCAGCCGAGGAGCGGGGAATCTTTTGGTTTTCACCATGGTAAAACACCAGTCAACGACTTCTCACATCAGGGAGCAGTGGGTTTTACAGGCGGAGTCATCGTGACTAATTGCTGTCGCGCCTGCTCCCGTCAATCAAAAAATTAAAAATCCTGCCGCACCCAACGCCGCGGTGGATATTTAAATTTACCTGCCAGCAAGGAGATAAAAAAGGGGTGAAAAAACAAATGTGGCGGCGGCCTAGCTAATCGGCCGAACTAGCTCAACTAGCTAGCCACCGTGCTTCACTAATGTACTCGGCGACAAAAGTTGGTCTTTCGTGATTTGACGACTCATTTACTTGCTTTGGTGCTACGACCAAGCAGGACCCAGAAAATGCGCGGTAGGGCATCCCACGTCACGAAGAATATATGCGTGCACCACCCGGGAGGACCCCAAAACCGCGCGGTAGGGTGTGCCATATCTCGGCATGGAGGAAAAATGTGCATGTAAAAATATATTGTATCAGACGTAGTACCTATGGTTCGACCTTGGGACCCAGCCAGTCGGTCGAAAACACCCCACTATCCACACAGCTTCATCATGCTAACGTGGCACGGAGGATAGGTGTGGTTAGCTCCGTCTCGACCAGCCACAACGTATCTTGTTCTAGGCGATTCTTCTATTTTCCAAGTTTTTTAATTATAATAACACCACAGCAAGCTAGCACCGCTCTTCGTGTGTGCTCGTGCAAAGGTTAGACGATGGAGAGGAGAGAGAGATCGAAGACCAGGTACCCACCAGTAAGTGAGTTAACGGTCATGCACGTGTTGATGAGGCAGTCCCTCTACTCTACTCAACGTAATACTGTATAAAATCAAGTTATGGGACAAAGCCAACAACCGTTGTTGTTTTAGGCTATCGACTTACGCTTTGTAGTCCAGGTTGCCAGTTCGAATCTCGTCTTTCAGATTTGTTAATTTTAGGTCCAAATTTGATTAATGACAAGCGGGACCCCCATGTGTTGTTTCGATATTTCAGTGTAGGATGGTTTTTTTGAACAAAACTTTGCGCGGTTAGACAAGTAACGGCACGAGTTACACGTATTTTGCAAGTTTTCGAACAAAAATGATAGCGGCATAGAATATCACATCCACCCCGCAGCTTAAATGCTATGGTGATACGAGTTTTTACATCATTGGAAGTGAGATCCAATGGCTTGGGAGTAGTCTTTGTAATTATGCGCAATGTCCAAACTCTCCAAAGGTTTTTTTGCAAATAAAACATTCAGGCCTCGTGTGTGCCGCAGCATCTTGGATCCAATGGCTCCCCACTGCTCATATTACGTGCTCCCCGTTGCTTAATTACCCGCTACGGTGATACGAGCATCTAGGTCGTATGATAAATGATCAGATGGCACATGTGTAGTACTTGTACTTTCTGCCCAATTCCCAAACTCTCTCAGCCGTATATTGCAAAAACATTCAAACCTCCTACTGTGGGCCGTTAGATCTCCGTGAACTCGTATCACCATAGAATCTACGGTGCAGGAGCAGCTCATATTCTCCCGTGCGAGAAAACATAAGCTGCACTCGCAGCTTGGATGCTACGGTGTGCTACATCTTGATCTTGCGTTGGTTTTCCTTGAAGAGGAAAGGGTGATGCAGCAATAGTAGCGTACGTATTTCCCTCAGTTTTTGAGAACCATGGTATCAATCCAGTAGGAGGCTCCTCCAAAGTCCCACGCACCTACTCAAACAAACAAGAACTCGCAACCAACGCAATAAAGGGGTTGTCAATCCCTTCACAGCCACTTGCGAAAGTGAGATCTGATAGAGATAGTATGATAAGATAAATATATTTTTGGTATTTTATAATATAGATTGGAAAAGTAAAGACGCAAATAAAAGTAGATTGAAAGCTTATATGATAAAAGATAGACCCGGGGGCCATAGGTTTCACTAGTGGCTTCTCTCAAGATAGCATAATTATTACGGTGGGTGAACAAATTACTGTCGAGCAACTGATAGAAAAGCGAATAATTATGAGATTATCTAGGCATGAGCATGTATATAGGCATCATGTCTGTGACAGGTAGACCGACTCCTGCCTGCATCTACTACTATCACTCACTCATCGACCTCTATCCAGCATGCATCTAGAGTATTAAGTTCATAAAGAACAGAGTAACGCACTAAGAAAGATGACATGATGCAGAGGGATAAACTCATGCAATATGATATAAACCCCGTCTTTTTATCCTCGATGGCAACAATACAATACGTGCCTTGCTGCCCCTACTGTCACTGGGAAAGGACACGACAAGATTGAACCCAAAGCCAAGCACTTCTCCCATTGCAAGAAAGATCAATCTAGTAGGCCAAACCAAACTGATAATTCGAAGAGACTTGCAAAGATAACTTAATCACACATATTTCTCATAGATAAACTTGATCAGAGGAGATTCAGAGGAGATTCAAATATTTCTCATAGATAAACTTGATCATAAACCCACAATTCATCGGATCTCGACAAACACACCGCAAAACGAGTTACATCGAATAGATCTCCAAGAAGATCAAGGAGAACATGGTATTGAGATTCAAAGAGAGAGAAGAAGCCATCTAGCTAATAACTATGGACCCGAAGGTCTGTGGTAAACTACTCACAACTCATCGAAGAGGCCTTGGAGATGATGTAGAGGCCCTCCATGATCGAATCCCCCTCCGGCGGAGCACCGGCGAAGGCTACAAGATGCGATCTCGCGGATACAGAAGGTTACGACGGTGGAATTAGGTTTTCTTTGGCTCTGCTGATGTTTTTGGGGTACGTGGGTATATATAGGAGGAAGAAGTAGGTCGGTGGCCGCCCGAGGGGCCCACGAGACAGGGGGCGCATCCAGTAGGGGGGCGCCCTCCACCCTCGTGGCCGCCTCGGCTGTTGCTTGACTTCCACTCCAAGTCATCTGGATCACGTTCGTTCCAAAAATCACGCTCCTGAAGGTTTCATTCCGTTTGGACTCCGTTTGATATTCCTTTTCTTTGAAACACTAAAATAGGCAAAAAAAACAGCAATACGGTCTGGGCCTCCGGTTAGTAGGTTAGTCCCAAAAATGATATAAATGTGTAAAATAAAGCCCATAAACATCCAAAATAGGTAATATAATAGCATGGAACAATAAAAAATTATAGATACGTTGGAGACGTATCAAGCATCCCCAAGCTTAATTCCAGCTCGTCCTCGAGTAGGTAAATGATAAAAACAGAATTTTTGATGTGGAATGCTACCTAGCATAATTCTCAATGTAATTTTCTTTATTGTGGCATGAATGTTCAGATCCAAATGATTCAAAATAAAAGTTCATATTGACATAAGAAATAATAATACTTCAAGCATACTCAATCAAGCAATCATGTCTTCTCAAAATAACATGGCTAAAGAAAGTTATCCCTACAAAATCATATAGTCTGATTGTTGCTCTATCTTCATCACACAAAGTATTTAATCATGCACAACCCTGATGACAAGCCAAGGAATTGTTTCATACTTTAGTAATCTCAAACTTTTTCAAATTTCATGCAATACATGAGCGTGAGCCATGGACATAGCACTGTATGTGGAATAGAATGGTGGTTGTGGAGAAGACAAAAAAGGAGGAAGATAGTCTCACATCAACTAGGCGTATCAATGGGCTATGGAGATGCCCATTAATAGATATCAATGTGAGTGAGTAGGGATTGCCATGCAACGGATGCACTAGAGCTATAAATGTATGCAAGCTCAACAAAGGAAACTAAGTGGGTGTGCATCCAACTCGCTTGCTCACGAAGACCTAGGGCATTTTGAGGAAGCCCATCATTGGAATATATAAGTCAAGTTCTATAATGAAAATTCCCACTAGTATATGAAAGTGACAACATAGGAGACTCTCTATCATGAAGATCATTGTGCTACTTTGAAGCACAAGTGTGGTAAAAAGGATAGTAGCATTGTCTGTTCTCTCCTTTTCTCTCATTTTTTATTGGCCTTTCTATCTATTTTTTATTTGGCCTTCCTTTTTTTAAGTCCGAAGTCTCATCCGGACTTGTGGGGGAATCATAGTCTCCACCATCCTTTCCTCACTAGGACAATGCTCTAATAATGAAGATCATCACACTTTTATTTACTTACAACTCAAGATTACAACTCAATATTTAGAACAAGATATGACTCTATATGAATGCCTCCGGCGGTGTACCAGAATATGCAATGAATCAAGAGTGACATGTATGAAAATTATGAAGGTGGCTTTGCCACAAATACGATGTCAACTACATGATCATGCAAAGAGTAATATGACAATGATGATGCGTGTCATATAAACAGAACGGTGGAAAGTTGCATGGCAATATATCTCGGAATGGCTATGGAAATGCCATAATAGGTAGGTATGGTTGCTGTTTTGAGGAAGGTATATGGTGGGTGTATGGTACCGGCGAAAGTTGCGCGGTACAAAAGAGGCTAGCAATGGTGGAAGGGTGAGAGTGCGTATAATCCATGGACTCAACATTAGTCATAAAGAACTCATGTACTTATTGCAAAATTCTACAAGTCATCAAAAACAAAGTACTACTTGCATGCTCCTAGGGGGATAGATTGGTAGGAAAAAACCATCGCTCATCCCCGACCGCCACTCATAAGGAAGACAATCAATAAATAAAATTGTGCTCCAACTTCATCACAAAGCGGTTCACCATACGTGTATGCTACGGGAATCACAAACTTCAACACAAGTATTATTTAAATTCATAATCACCCAACTAGCATGACTTTAATATTACCACCTCTATATCTCAAAACAATTATCAAGCATCAAATTGATCATAGCATCCAATTCACTTTCTATGATAGCTTTTATTATACCCAACTTGGATGCTCATCATTCTAGGACCAATTTTATAACCATAGCAAATACCATGCTGTTCTAAGAGACTCTCAAAATAATATAAGTGAAGCATGAGAGACTAACAATTTCTTCAAAATTAAGCCACCGCCATGCTCTAAAAGATATAAGTGAAGCTCTAAGTGCATCTAGTGCCACCCCTAGTTGGTTTTGGAGTATTGATGACAAACTTGGTTGAGGGACTAATGTGTTTGTGAGAATTGCAGGATAACACAAGTAGTAGTCCCTCATTGATTCAGTTTACCTACCGGGGATGACCCCTAAAAACGTGTGAAGACATTGAAGACAATGGTGGTCGGTGAAGCCATTCACGTTGAAGACTATGACACGAGAAGACATTGAGTGAAGACTATGGAGTGCAAATACTTGGTTGTTTCGTTGTTTCCTTTTCTTCTTTATTGAGTCATAGGAACCACCGCACTGTTAAGTGGGGTCCAAGTGAACAAAGTCAGAGTGACTGAAGTGATGCTCAACCAAATCCTATGTCTTCGAGCGAAGACAATGAAGGCAAAACTTATCCAGAGTCGGATGAGTCAGCTTTACTTGTAGCCCAAGTCAAGCTGCCGCGTGTGTTTGAAATCTGACCGTTGCGACACGTGTCAGTTCCTTAGTGACCCAGGGTCATTTTGGACAAATCAGGTCGGGTTGCCCAGTGGCTATAAATAGCCCACCCCCTACACCATAAATGGTGGCTGCTCAGAGTTAGTACACGGCTTTTGTCGTTTGAGAGCAACCCACCGCCGAAGCTTTCGAGAGAGAATCCTTGCGAGGACAAAGCCCAAACCACCCAGAGCCCAAAGAGTGTTTGGCATCACTGAAGTCTTTCTGTCCGCATGATCTGAAACTTGTTACACATGAGCACTGTGAATCCTCCAGCCGGTTAGGCGTCGCGTTCTGAGCATCCAAGAGTCATTGTGGATTGCCGGTGAACGAAGTCTGTGAAGGTCCGGAAGTCTACCTGGAAGACTTACCAGAGTGATTGGGCGGGACTAGGTGTCCTTAGCTCAAGGGGAATAAGGTGAAGACGCGGTCTTCTGAGTTGAATCTCAGCCTCCCTAACCAGACGTACAGTTGTCACAACAACTTGAACTAGTCGAACAAATCCCTGTCCTTCTAAAGCCACCGGTTCTATCTCTTACTTCTCTTTACTTATAGTTTGTCTTCGTGAAGTCATTGCCTGCTTTCATTATCTGTTTGACTTCACTGTGTGACTACCTGTTCTAATTGGCTTCTTACTATCTTCCATCCTGATCTTTACTACCTAGCTGTTATTAGTCTTCGTGCTTTCACTTCATTGAATACTTGACTATGGCTTGTCTAGTGTTGTCTACCTTCCGCTGCATTCAAATAGTGTTGTTTATATTGTTTGTCTTCGAAACTCCCAAGTTTTGAAGACGTTCATAAAAATCGCCTATTCACCCCCTCTAGTCGATAACTAGCCCTTTCAATTGGTATCAGAGCAAGGTACTCCCTTGTTCTGTGTGATTCAGTTTAACCGCCTGGAGTTTAGCTATGTCGACTACAGGGATAATCAAAGTCTCCGCTGTGTGCCCCATCTTTGATGGCACTGAATATTCTTACTGGAAGAATAGGATGTGCATGCATCTTGAAGCCATTGATGTCGATCTATGGTATGTCTTCAAGATCGGTGTTCCCAAGACTGGTGAAGGTGTCACCCCTGCTGATGTCAAGAAGTTTATTCAACTGGACTCTACCGCCAAGAACATCATCTGTGGTCACCTTACCAAAGGACAGTATGGCCGTGTGAGTGCTCTCGAAACGTCGAAGCTAGTCTGGGACTGGCTCTCCAAGGTCAATGAAGGCGTCTCAACTCAGCGAGATCAACGTATCAGTACTCTCCGCAACCTCTTCAACCGCTTCAAGAGACACGACAACGAGAATGTCCAGCTCACGTTTGATCGCCTCACTGATATCACAAATGAGCTCCAAGCACTCGGCGCCACTGAGATCACGAAGCATGAGATAGTGAAACACTACTGAGATCTCTTGATAGCTCATTTGACACCTTAGCCCTGATGATACAAGAACACCCTGATTTCAAGTCTCTCGATCCGTCTGACATACTTGAGAGGCTCAACACACATGAGTACCAGCTATCTGAGAAACGAGATATCTATGGCCCCAACTATGGCCGAACTCGCGCTTTGAAGGCAAAGGCTGCTGCTTCCTCATCTGAAGAAGAATCTGACTGCAGTTCTGGTGATCCTGAAGACATTGGAAAGGATCTTGCTATGCTTGTGAAGAAGTTCCAGAAATTCACCAACAAGAAAGGCTTCAGAAAGTCTTCACGATCCAGCTCAAGGAATGATGAAGCTTCTGCCTATGATCACAAGAAGAGAACCTGTCACAAGTGCAAGAAACCTGGTCACTACATCTCTGAGTGTCCACAGTGGGACAATGAGAAGAAGAAGAAGAAGAGCAAAGAATATGATTCTGATGACAAGAAGAAGAAGAAATCCTCAAAGTCTTCTTCCAAGTCTTCATCTGGCAAGGCCCGTGCTTTTGTTGGCAAGGAAATGGATTCAGAGGACGAGTCAGCTTCTGAGGAGGCGGAGGTGGAGTCTAAGGAGGAGTCTGACTCTGGTGTTGCGAGTCTGGCTCTAGCTACAGCCTATGTCGCCAAGTCCATCTTCAACATCGAAGACAATGGCTCCGTCACCAACGCTGATGATAATGACAAGGACGACTCGCCTCCCACCTACTGCTTCATGGCACGTGGTGCCAAGGTAAAATCACACGATGCTTACTTCCAAACATCAAGTGAAGATGACTCTGATGGTGAATCCAAACCTAGTTACAAAACTATGGAACATACTCAAAAACTGTTAGACAAAAGCGATGACCTGTTGGACGCGGAAATGACCAAGTCTCAGTCCTTAATTGAAGACATCAAAAATCTTCATGTTAAGTACCAGGAACTTGAAGGTCGACATGAATCGCTCTCAACTTCTCATGAAAAGCTTTCCTATGATTATCTTCAAAGGAAGCAGGAACTTGAGAAATTGAGATCGGATCATGAAGATCTTCAAAAGGAGAACGAGTCACTTCGCGCTCAACAGATCAGTCCCGCTCAGGAAGGATTTGAACCACCATGCCTAAAATGCATTGAGCGTGATAACGCTGCTTCTGTTGCTGAATGTTCTACTGCTGCTACTGTTGCAATATCTTCAACTGCTGATGTGGTAACTAACCCCTCTGCTGAGGATACCACTACTATTGCTGATGAGAATGCTAGGTTGAAGACACTGCTTGAGACAGGGATGTAAAAAAGTCTCAAAAGGGCATCAGACATTATGTGATGTCCTCAAAAAGCAGATTCTGAACCGAAACCCTAGGAAAGAGGGTGTTGGGTTCGAGAGGAAAATGAATGTTGATGGGTCGTACTGGAAGCCTGAGCAGTACCCCAAAACCACATGGGTTGCTGCAAAGGAACCTTCAGTAGATCCATCCACCTTGTCTGGTTTCACTTGTGCTAACCCCATTATCATTGATGAATCCTTTGATGCAAACTATAAACTGTTTAAGTATCAGAATGGTCAAGTGTTTGCCAGGTATATTGGTACTAACTATAGGAATGGGCCACCAATGAAGAAGATATGGGTTCCCAAAAGTTGTCTTGAGAATCTTCCAGTGAATGTCATCATGACACCACCTGTGAAGAAGACAAATCCCATACCAAAGGCTTCAATGGTCCAAAAGCTTCATACAGACCGAGGACTCATCTGAGTCACCCTAACGTCAATGTTTTGCAGGGAAATCATACTCAGACCCATGAATATGAGTGTGTTTCCTCAAACCGCTATGTTCATAGAACAAAGAACTTTTCTGCTTATTCCTATGAGTATTATTCACCTCCTGCAAGGCTATTTACTAGGCTCCACAACCGAAATTCTCAGATGCTGCACTTAGACTCATTGCTTCTAAGCCACCCCTGAAAATGTGGGTGGTTAAGAAAACTTAACTCTCTTTTGCAGGGAAAGGTCTCCAGCCGGAAATAAAAGGCGTCCAAAACTAATGCTGGGGACCTTAAACATCTTGTAGGGCGCAAGATAAAATGCCCGAATGGTCTTACTATGTACTTGTTCCAGGATTCCTTGACACTCATCCTATCTATCCTAACCAAGATCTGAATTTTCATGTTCCACTTGTTCGTCAAATGTTTATGCTTCACAACTCGCTTGGTGAAGCCTATCCCCCAAACTGCACTGTAGGCTATGACACCTCGTACTTCAGAATCTATTATGGACAGTGGATGCACTAACCACATGACGGGCGATCGAAGTCTTCTGATGGATTCAATGCTACGTCCATCAGACAAGAGTCACATCACATTTGCCGACACTGGTAAAAGCAAGGTATTGGGTCTAGGTAGAGTTGCAATATATGGGGATCAGCACATGGATAAAGTGATGCTTGTTGAATCCCTTGGTTTCAACTTAATGTCTGTCTCAATTCTTTGTGACATAAACATGATTGTGCTATTTGGGAAATATCGATGCCTTGTACTAATGGAATCTGACAAGTCTCTAGTCTTTGAAGGGTATCGGAAAGATGATCTATATATGGTAGATTTCTCAGCAGGACCACAGATGGCCGTGTGTCTTCTAGCAAAGGCTTCAGAATGCTGGCTTTGGCATCGAAGGCTAGGACATCCTGGCATGAAGAACTTGCACACTCTTGCAAAGAAGAAGCATGTTGTGGGCATCAAAGGCGTCAAGTTCAAGAAGGAGCATCTGTGTGGCGCCTGCGAAGCTGGAAAGATGACTAGGGCCAAGCATCCCTCGAAGACAATGATGACTACATATCAACCCTTCGAGCTGCTCCACATGGACTTATTCGGCCCTACTCACTACTCTACTCTCACTGCTACTGCTTGCCTCTATGGCTTTGTCATTGTTGATGATTACTCTAGATATACTTGGTGCATATAATCCTCTACAAGACTCAAGTGCAGGATGTCTTCAGACGCTTTGCCAATCGTGCCATGATGAACTATGGCGTCAAGATCAAGCACATCAGAAGCGACAACGGCACTGAGGTCAAGAACACCGGCCTCGACCTCTATCTGGATACAATGGGTATCACTCATGAATTCTCTGCTCCTTATACACCTCAGCAGAATGGCATCACAGAGCGCAAGAATAGAACTCTCATTGAGATGGCTCGAACGGTGCTTGATGAGTACAAGACTCCATGAAAGTTCTGGCTTGAAGCCATTAACACTGCTTGCCACATCATCAACCGTGTTTATCTTCACAAGCTTCTGAAGAAAACATCCTATGAACTCCTAACTGGTAAGAAGCCAAATGTAAGCTACTTCAGAGTATTTGGTGCTAGGTGCTGGATCAAGGATCCACATCACACGTCAAAATTTGCAGCGAAATCACATGAAGGTTTTATGCTTGGTTATGGAAAGGATTCACACTCCTACAGAGTCTTCAACCTCTTTCACTATAAAGTGGTTGAAACTGTGGATGTGCGGTTCGATGAGACTAACGGCTCGCAAAGAGAGCACCTACCAAATGTGCTAGATGAAGTACCTCCAAGTGAATCAATAAAGCAGATGGGAATTGGAGAAATTATACCCTATGAGAATCAGACTGAAGAAGAGCTTATCATTCCTGCACCTAATCAACCTGAAGACAATGCTCTGCCTGAAGACAATCCCCCAACTGATGACATTAATCAGCAAGAGCAAAATCTTCGTCCTGTTCATCCTTGTGTTGCAAATGAAGTTCAGATTGAGAAGATAATTGACAGCTTGAATGCACCTGGTCCACTCACTCGTTCAAAAGCAACTCAAAGAGCAACACAGCTAACCAACTTCTGTGGGCATTTTGCATTTGTCTCAATCTCTGAACCCAAGAAAGTTGATGAAGCCTTCATGGAACCTGAATGGATTCAAGCTATGCAAGAAGAGCTTCAACAGTTCGAGCTATACAATGTGTGGGAATTGGTCAAGCGTCCTGATCCTCGAAAGCACAATATCATTGGGACAAAATGGATATATCGCAACAAGCAAGATGAGCATGGTCAAGTGATCAGAAACAAGGCTCGGCTCGTTGCACAAGGTTACACTCAAGTGGAAGGAATTGACTTCGATGAAACATCTGCTCCGGTGGCAAGGCTTGAAGCCATTCGCATACTGCTAGCGTATGCAAATCATCACAACATTCACTACAAAAAAAGACACATTCGTGACATTTTGGGCCGAACGATTTTTTTTTCTGTCATACATATGACACTTCTATGATGATAATTGAGACAAAACCTGGTATCATCATACATGTGGTGGGCTCCTACTTCTATGACAAAAAATCATGACAGAAAATGGGCTTTTCGTCCTGGGCGGGCCAGAAACGCAGCTGCATGACATTCTTTGGGCCGTCCATGGTGGAAAAAACCGTGGTAGAAGCGAGGGGGAGGAAAATTTTGGGGAGTTGCCGGTTACGGTGGGAGGTCGGGGGTGGAGCGATGCGCATTTCTCTCGTACGTACGCGTGTGTGTGCGAGGCGTTGGCTCTAACTGAAGCCGAGCGAGGCGTTGGCTCTAACTGAAGCCGAGCGAGGCGTTGGGCTCTAACTGAACCCGAGCAATTGCACTGCAGGCTACGCCTTACTGAACCCGAGCGATCGATCGATGGCTGTTAACTGAACCCGATGGAGTGATTACTTCGCTACTGATGCTAACTGAAGCCGATCGATGCTGCCTCTGGGAGAACAGTGAGCGTTGCGGGGAGGGGGGGGTTGGATGAACAGTGAGCGGTGGCGTTGCCTCTGGATGAACAGGAACCCATGGTGTGGATGGCTGGATGAATAGTAGACGGTGGAGGGGTGGCCGTGGAGGGGTGGTTGAACAAGACCCCGTGGTGTGGAGGGCTGGATGAACAGTAGACAGTGGAGGGGTGCCTGTGGAGGGGTGGTTGAACAGTAGCCGGTGGAGTAGCGCGCGGTGGAGGCTGGATGAACAGGAGCCCGTGGAGGCTGGAGGAGGTCGATGGTAGCCCGTGGAGGCTGGAGGAGGTCGACGGTGGAGATGAACAGTATCCCGTAGAGTCCCGTTTTGTGGTACGCCACACCCCTCCCCCCCCCCCGTTTCGACCGTAGCGCTCCAACACAAGTCCGTTTCGTCCATTTTACGGTACGCCACACCCCTCCCGATCAACAGGACCCCCGTTTCGATCGTAGGAGGTCCGTTTCCTCCATTTTGCGGTACGCCACACCCCTCCTGATCAACATGACCCCCGTTTTGACCGTAGGAGGTCCGTTTCCTCCGTCTTGCGGTATGCCAGGCCCCTCCCGATCAACAGGACCCTGTTTCGAATGTGGCCGGTCGAACACAAGGTTGTTTCCTCTGTTGTGCGGTACGCCAGGCCTCGTTTCCATCACCTGTTCCGTCCAAGCCCTCCCGATGAACACGACCACGCATTCCGTTTTGACCCAGCCGGTTGGCTCCCCATGAACACGACGATGACGTTGTTTCTCCGTTTCGACCCAGCCATGTACATATGCGTGATAGGCGTTAAAGACCCTGCCCGTGTGTACGTACGTGGCCGTATTTTCTTTCTTGCACCCGCGCCGTTGTACGTACGTGTACATGCTATGTGTGCGCCTCTACTACGACACGTGTGTGCCTCTACATCCACCAGTATATATGTACGTACACGTTCGCGACCAGAATGACAACGCTACGTACGCTTCGACCAGGTGGGTCCCGACTGTCAGGCACTTCCTTGCGTGCGAAGATGTAGCTGGTGGGTCCCAGCAGTTAGGGGGGCGAATCGTTTTGGTTTTTTTTGCCCAGACGCACTTCTTTGCGTGCGAATATGTAGTTGGTGGGTCCCAGCAGTCAGGGGGCGAATCTTTTTTTTGCCTGCACGCACTTCCTTGCGTGAGAAGGTGTCGCTGGTGGTTCCCAGCGGTCAGGGGGGCGAATTGTTTTGTTTTCTTACCCGGACGCACTTCCTTGCGTGCGAATATGTAGCTGGTGGGTCCCAGTAGTCAGGGGGAAACGTTTTTTCGCGAAATACAGTGGCCTGTCCGGTGGGTCCCAGCTGTCAGGTGGAGGAATCATTATTTTCCGCTTAATAAGGAGGCACTTCCTTGCTGCGGCCGTGGACCCAGCTATCAGCCTCTCCACGTACAGTCCACGTCCAATGGAAGTCATTCCTTGACCACGTTGACCACGCTGCACCGAGAGCACCAGGGCGGTGGACGACGTCAAGGCCTAGGAAGGGGACGACGGGGAGCTGGGGAAGACGCGGCAGTGGAAGCCCGTGCGGAGAGGAGTACGAGGGTTCACTGGTTCGTCTGCAGTGTGAGGCTGTCGTTGCCGCAGGGCCTGGCCAGCGGTGGGAATAGTAGGGGGCAGTGAGGCCTCCACGGCAGCACAGCCGGCCACGGGAGGCAGGAGCATGCGGCATGACCGGTGCTGCTTTGGGCGGCTGGAGCAAGAAGACCAGAGGTTGAAGAAGCACTACGGCCGTTGGATGGACATCGTACGGTCACTGGAGCTAGAATTGTTCATATTGACTAAAGTTGACAAAGGCCCCCGTCCCAGTCAACTTAGTAGGCCCACAAGTCAGCCTCCCACCATGGTGGGTCCCAGCTAGCAAGGGGGGTATTCATTTTTTTGTGCGTAATAAGGAGGCACTTCCGGTGGGTCTGAGCTGATAGCGCGGGGAACGTTTTTTCGCGAAATACGCTGGCCCGTCCGGTGGGTCCCAGCAGTCAGGGGGGAAACGTTTTTTTCGCGAAATAAGGTGGCCCGTCCGATGGGTCCCTGCTGTCTGGTGGAGGAATAATTATTTTGTGCGTAATAAGGAGGCCCTTCCTTGCGGCCGCCTGGACCCAGCTATCAGCCTCTCCATGTATGGTACTCTTCTGATGGAAGTCAGTCGTTGACCACGTTGACCACGCCGCGCCGAGAGCACCAGGGCGGTGGTCTGGACAACGGCGAGGCCTAGGAAGGGGACGACGCGGAGCCGGGGAAGACGCAGCAGTGGTAGCCCGCGCGGAGAGGAGTACGAGGGTTCACTGGTTCGGTTGTGGCGTGAGGCTGCCGTCGCCGCAGAATAACAGGGGGTGTGGGTGAGTAGAGGGATACCCTAGGCCAGCGGTGAGAGTAGTAGGGGGCGGTGAGGCCTCCGCGGCATCACAGCCGGCCACGAGAGGCAGGAGCACGCGGCATGACCGGCGCTGCTTTGGGCGGCTGGAGCAAGAAGACCATAGGTTGAAGAAGCAGTATGGCCGTTGGATGGACATCGTACGGTCACTGTAGCTAGAATCGTTCATATTGACTAAGTTGACAAAGCCCTCCGTCCCCGTCAACTTAGTTGGCCGACAAGTCATCCTCCCACTATGGTGGGTCCCATCTAGCAGGGTGGGTATTCATTTTTTTTGTGCGTAATAAGGAGGCACTTCCTTGCGTGCGAAGATATAGCTGGTGGGTCTGACATGTCAGCGGGGGGAATGTTTTTTTCGCGAAATACAGAGGCCCTTCCGGTGGGTCCCAGCTGTCAGGTGGAGGAATCATTATTTTGCGTGTACAGTCCACGGCCGATGGATGTCGTCGTTGACCATGTTGACCAGGCCGCGCCGAGAGCACCATGGTGGTGGACGATGGCGAGGCCTAGGAAGGGAACGACATGGAGCCGGTGAAGACTCGGCAATGGTTGCCCACGTAGTGGGGAGTACGAGGGTTTACTGGTCCGGCTGCCGTCGCCGGAAAATAACAGGAGGTGTGGGTGAGTAAGGAATGGCCTGGCCAGCAATGAAGTAGGGTGGGGTGGTGCGGCCTGTGCGGCAGCATAGCCGGCCACGGGAGGCGGGAGCAGGCAGTCCCACCGGAGCTGGTTTGGGCGGCTGGAGCAAGAACATCAGATATTGAAGAAGCAGCACGGCCGTTGGATTAACATCCAACAGTCACTGCTGCTAGAATTGTTTGTGGACTAAGTTGACAAAGCCAAAGTACACGTCAACCTAGTAGACCCACAAGTCAGCCTCCAAATCTGTCCCAAACAACATACAGCCCGAAATTTCTAGCCGGATTCAAATTAATTTTAAATCTAAATATACCTTAATTTAAATTCAATGAAATTTTACCCGCACAAAAACAATGAAATATAAAATATCAAAATCCGAAAGAAAACAGTATTTGGGAACTAATTGCCTGTTTGTTGTATTTTTTCCATTTTACAACCCATTTATTATTACTTATAGCCCATTTATTATTACTTATAGCCCATTTATTATTACTTGTAGCCCATTTCTTATTACTTATAGCCCATTTTCTGGGCAAAATGCATCCCTCCTCTTCTTGGAAGATTTCCGGCCCAGCAGTGCGTAGAAAAGCAAGTAGGCCTATGTTGGTTATTCTGCAAAAAACAAAATAGCTGGGAAGCCATTTTTCAGAAAGGAAAAAAACAAACTGTGCTGGTCATGTGCTAAACATATGAAATAAAAGCCTGGGCTAGACGGGCCACGGGTCCCGCACAACCCAGTTGATACCCTTCTCCGTCCCGAAAAAACAAAATTACTACGCGCGCTGCTGGGTCCCTACTGTCATCCTCACCATGTACAGTCATCTCCTTATTCCTATCGGTTGTTGACCATGTTGACAACACCGGAGGGAGGCGCCGCGGCGAGCGCGGAGGACGATGGTGAGGCCTTGGACGGGAACGAACAGGAGCCGGGAAGATCACAGCCAGCCGTGGGAGGCGGGAGCAGGCGGTCCCGCCGGTGCTAGTTTGGCTTTGGCGGCTCGAGGAAGAAGAGACTGAAGAAACGCGACATACGTTGAATGTCAATCGAACGGTCAAGGTTGGCACAATCGTTTTTTGACTAAGCGGACACCAAGTAGCATACTTTTTTATATATAGGAAGAAAACTGCGAGGAAAATGCGTTCATCTGCCGTCCTCCTCACAGGGAACATTCGCCACATAAGTGACTAGCACCCTTGGTTTTCAACCGAGAGGTCTTGGGTTCGAGTCCGAGGAACTCTCAATTTTGTCTCCTTCCTTCCTTGCAAAAAAAGGGAAAGAAAATCAAATATTTGGGAAGGGGTACAGAACAAGCTAGTGTACCAGTAAAGAGACGTTGCCGAGTTTTAGAAAAAAGAAAGACGTGCTCCTGTAGCTGGTTCGAATCCAAACCTAGACTATGACTATATATGGTGCTATGCTACTCTGCAAGTAATGAAACTGACATATCCAACGTTCACTTCTCCTCTTCTCTACTTACTCTGCCTAGCATCAGAAGCTCTGGCCGCAGCAACCATGTCCGCTGGCTGCTCGTCCACCTGCTCTTCAGCAGACAACAACCAGATATGCGCCAAGTCGCCACCCGTACCATCGCCTATGGGTCTCATCACACCCCCGCCGGCACGCGCACCGCAGCCGATTGCTCATCGCAACCCGCTGCTGTTGGTGTGGTGCCACTGCTGCAAATCACGCAGAGTCATCCGTCGCGTCTCAACCACAACCCGCAACCCTGGCTGAGTCTTTTACAAATGCCCGAATCATGGGGTAATAATATGTTTAAGTGTTGTTCTGCTGCTTTCAGTTGCTGATTTTTTTAATAGTTTGGTTGATGATCTTCCAATTTGATTCGTGCAGAAAAGGGAAGATTCGTGTGATTTGCATTTCTGGGAAGTTGCTGATGTGGGGGAATGCAACTACGCTGATTATTTGGTTAGCCGAGGAATCCCAATACCAGCAGGTTGGGGTGTTGGACAGGTAACTGAAGGAACGACAAAAGAGGAAGATGCAGAGCAGAAGGTTAAAGACACAGTTCCTCTGATCATGGCCAAGCTGAACGGCCTTGATAGCAATGAGGAGATGAAAGAGCTTGTGAAGATAATGGGAAAAATCGATGTGCTCTGTTGGATGATTGTCTCTTTATTTGCAGTGTATGTAGAACTTGTGATGTATTCAGAGGCTACGACATGAGCACTTTGCTAAAACTAGTAATGAATGAAACCTATGTAGCAGGCTGGGTGTAGTGTTGTGAACATCTAATGATTTCTATTAACGGAAATCAGGGGGTATCCCCTTTTTCTCATATAAATAAATAGATAGCAGAGGCCCTGTCAGGCCAGCTTTGTTCTCATTCAAAGACGTCGAGCAAATTGTAGTCCAACAGCAAACTATGTTATCAAATTCAAGTTTCACAGCCAAATATGAGTACAACTAAACAACAATGTCATCATGTTTTAGTTGTCATACAATCACCAAACACAAATCAGCATACATAACAAGTGATGTTCTCACAGCAAAATACTAAACAACATGTTCATCAGGTTTCAGTTGTCATAGCAAACACAATTTCACATAGTAGATAAAAAATGTCTTCTGAGAGGCAAATACGACAAAAGCAATGTAATCATCATCCGCAACAGCAGCGTCAACATCTTCGCCATGTGTATCAGTCTGAATCGTAATTCCCCATGGTGTCATCTTCTTCTTCGTCCTCAACATCCTCGAACGTTGGCTTCTTCTTGATCAACTCTTGTATGTCCATAGCACGACAGGCAATCTTTTCGCCGGCGTCATTGACGTGATGGTTCTCAAAGATATTAGGAACATCTGTGTTATCTTGTACATCAGGTGCAGTGTAAGCAGCATCTTGTTATGCAACTTCATTAAACGAATTCCTCTGCTCAAACCTTTGCAATACTCTCCAGTCATCACTACATGCAAATGTGTCTTCCAAGAAAAATATATATGTTGCTTGATTTGCCAAAATAAACGGCTCGTTGGTCTGGTACGCCGCCTTGACATTGATGGATTTGAAATAATCATCAGCTCTGGGGTTTTGCGATCCTGGAAAAGAGGTTATACCAACGATAGCACAACAGAACCACACATCGATGATCCTCGAAACTGGAGATATACTGCAACTGAACAATGTCTGTTATGTTAGCATACATTTTAGTTGTCGCTTTGTCATACGTATCCGTGCTCATGATGGCACTGTTTTGTGTCTTCCTGCCTTCGTCTCGTGCAAGGGTGTTGTAGTGCACATCTCCAACAACGCAAGATTCATAATGTCTTACCCGAGTATCAGGACCCATTGCTAGTGAGTAAAGGGCATCATCAACTGCCTGCCCATCCTCCCGCATCTTCTTAACCTACGGTTAGAAAATAGACAAGCTGATCATCTTATGTACTCAATATATTAAAAAAATTGATAGTGCACTTCAAAAGCTTACATGGTTCTTGAACCATCTCGCAAATCCTGCCATAACCAGTTTGTTGATGTTTCTTGGATTTTGCGGCAGTAACTCCTCTTTGTACATGCTGCACAACATAGTGATCGCGTCAAACATCTAAATATATAAGAATGTGCTGCAAGTTTAGTAGATTACGATGTATAAGCTGCAGTACTGCACTTACTTGATATAAGGTAGTATCTCAGGACAATTATTCAACACATACCAAACCATTTTGTCCAAATCTTTAGGTTTGTCCTCTTGTCGACTCTTCCCTATAACTCGAACAGAATAATCAAAAACATTGAGCCCGGGATTGTCTTCACCCACCTCTTTGCTAAGCTGATCAGCTGTTTCAATGTATTTTGAGCAGAATGTCAACGCTTCTGTAGCAATGTAGGCCTCTGCAATGTAACCCTCGGGTCTAGCTCTGTTCCTAACATATACCTAGAAAGTGCGTAGCCGCCTTTCAATAGGGTACATCCAGCCATACTGTACTGGACCTCTAAGTAGTGCCTCATTAGGTAGATGAACATCCAAATGCACCATCACATCAAAGAAGGCTGGAGGATATATCTTCTCAAGGTCGCATAGGATAGTTGGTATCTTGTCTCTAAGACGCTCCAAAGCATCTATCCTGATATTTCTACTGTAGAGTTCCCTGAAGATTTGTCCCAACTCTGCAACTGCTCTGTATAAGTCAGGGCGGCCCAATACTCTAAGGATAACAGGTAAAACCCTTTGAAGTAGGATGTGGCAGTCATGAGTTTTCAACCCTTGTACCTTGTTTCCATCTACACTGACTCTCCTTTCAGGGTTGGAAGCAAATCCATGTGGGAATCTCACACTTGACAGGACCTCGCAGAATTCTTTTCTTTTTACCTTGTCCAAGACGTACACAGCTGGTGCCATATCCCGTGGTTTACCATCATCTTGCACCTGCAAATCCTTTCTGATACTCAGGTGTGTCAAATCAATCCTAGATTTTAAGGTATCTTTTGTCTTGCCTTCAATGTTAAGAAGTGTGTCGATAATGTTGTCACATATATTTTTCTCGATGTGCATCACATCAAGATTATGCCGCAGATCCAAATCTTTCCAATACTCCAAGTCCCACAAAGTGGACCTGCGAGTAAACAATAATCTCTCTTCTACCGTGCCATGCTTCCTTTTCCCGCTACCATTACCAGGATGGTTTCCTGGTGTAATATGCCTGACCTTCTCTAATTCCACTTGCAACTCATCGGTGGTGAGCCTCTTTGGTGCATCACGGTTTTCATGCTTTGCATTGAACACATGTCTTCGTTATTTTCTAGGATGCGGCTTGTCCTTGGCAAGGATACGGCGGTTTCCAATGTAACAAATCTTGATAAGTATTGCATATGACAACGGATTCCTGTCACAGCGAACACATGCATTGTAACCATGTGTCATTTTCCCTGACATAGTGCCCAAAGCCGGATAATCATGGATGCACCAAATTACAACAGCACGCGGAAAGAAATCAGCTGGTGGGCTGCTATATAGGTCTTGAGTGAGAACACCCTTCCATAGCTGTTGAAGTTCCTCCACAAGAGGCTCCATGAACAAATCAAAATCCTTTCCAGGACTTTTTGGACCTGGGATGAGCAAGGCCATCATGTAGTTTGATTCTTTGGTGCAGACATTTGGAGGCATGTTGTAAGGGATAACAAACACTGGCCACATGCTATATGTGGCGCTTTGGTGGCCAAATGGGTTAAATCCATCTGAAGCTAAGCCAAGTCTAATGTTTCTCGGGTCAGCAGCAAACTCTTTGTGTTTATCATTGAAGCTTTTCCACTCACTACCATGAGATGGATGGCTCATTACATTCTGATCTCTGTACTCCTAGTTCCTAGAATGCCACAGTACATCCTCTCTTATTTCAGCATCATGAAACAACCTCTGCAATCTTGGTGTAATTGGAAAATGTCTCAGAACATTATGAGGAACCCTCTTCACAGCATCGCCATCTTTCCATCTTGATGATTTGCATTTCGGGCATTCACTTAAGTTGGCATAATCCTTCCGGAACAGAACACAATTATTCTTACAAACATGGATCATATCATATCCAATTCCAACTGCATGAAGGAAATTCTTCATTTTACTGTAGGTGTGTGGAAGCTCAGACGCATCTGGGTAAGATTGTCGGAAAGCAACCAACATCGCATCGAATGATTTGTTGGTCATCCACTCAGATGTCTTCACCTGAAGAAAGGTGACCATAGCTGAGAATACTGACAGCTTATTTCCTGGGGTGACAGCAACGTTGCATTGGTTCCAACATGCGGGCCCACCATTTTTCTTCTGCAGGTGAAAGTTCACGGAATGCACGAGCATTTCGTAGCATTGTTTCAATGTTGGTCAAACTCACTGGCTCCGCCACCACCACCTCCTCCTCCTCTTCCACCTGAGCATCAGGCAGATCAAGATGGTGATCTGCTGCTTCCATGTAGTCAATAAGATTGACGTTCACAGCTTCACCATGATGAACCCACCTAGTATATGTGACCGACATCCCATACAAGTGTAGATGATTTTGCACAGTTGACTGGGGTCTTGTAACTGAATTCATACAACTGCTACACGGGCAGAGCACATCTGATTTCGGACCACCGTACTCAGCTCTGATAAAGTTCATGAAGTTTTCAACCCCCTCGACATATGCAGCGGAGAATCTTCAAGCAGAAGTTATCCAAGTCATATCCATCTGTTAAACATACAAATTAGTTCTTCTACTAGATATTACAGGAAAAACATATATGCTTTTTTATGAAGTCCAGAAAAAATACCTAGGTCGATGTCTAAAGCTATGGCAAGATATTTGGACGAGCAGATCTAAGTAACGAAATATACGTAAAGCTAATTCAGAAAACAGATTTGAGTGCTAAATAATGGCAGGCTGTTTCAGCAGTCAATGAGCCCGAGCACACAGCCATCGAACTATCGAAGGCCATCGCAGCAACAAAGATCGAGTATAAAACGGTGTAGAGCTATTTCACCTAACAGATTGGCTACTAGACCATGGCAATCTACGTCACAATAAATATATGGCAGGATATTTTAGCAACTAATCGGCCTTGGCATGCCATCTCAGCTAAGCAGATTGAGTGCAGAACAGGGCAAGAAAGCTTCTTAAGCAGAGCATATTGACAGTAAACTACTTCGGCAAACAGTGAGATTAACAGCGTCTATCAGCTAACATTCAGCGCTACACCGACATGAACGGGGCCTCAGTCTAGAACGCGCGTACCATGGGAGAAGCTGACCGCCGTGCGTCTCGACATGAACGTCACCAGCGGTGGCGGCGCTGACCGCCGTGCGCCTCCACAAGAACGTAGCCAGAGGTGGCGGGTCGGCTAGAGGACGGCAGTCTACGAGAGCATACTGTGGGAGCGAGAGGATCGCCGTGCATCCCCTCGACGAACCGCGGAGCCTATGTATCGGCGCAGCAGGGAGGGCGGCTTTGGCGGAG
>NC_057813.1:247492205-247501394 GCF_018294505.1 Triticum aestivum
TTTCACGCGGTGGGCTGGGGGAGTTTGGCGCATGGTCGATTTCTCCAAGTGCAATCCCACGTGTCAGTGAAGAGGCAAGCCAAAGCGCGTTCCGTTTGCGTGAGCCGTGTGCAGGACCGAACGTGTGTGGGGTGCAATGCAACCGCGACAGGAGTGTTGTGAGTGTACCGCCTTTTTTCCTTTTAAACTAGGTGCTTTGCCCCCTAAAAAAAAGGTTGCTTCGCGCGATCCATCGATACTATTACTAGTAATCGGGTAATCCCGACTACGGGTCCGTTCGGAGTGGAGGAGTAGAAAACAAAGGGATTGAAAATTTTACAGGAATGTACTTTGCCTGACTAGGAGAAACCTTGGAGCGTGAAACAGAGAGATGCAAAATTTTGTTGCTTTCGGTGTGAACTAGTAAAACGAAAGGAACTGGGAGATAGAAGCCAGTGCATGCATATGCCTCCCATTGTATAAAAATAGTTTTTTATTTACCTGTACATGCAGTTTGCTTGGCCGCTAGCTTGACAACTCACAGGCAATGATTTTTTTAGTACGGCCAACTCACACCTTGCATCGGGCTTCTGCCCAAACATTGGGTTGGAGTAGATTTTTTAGTTCCCGTAAAAGGTACAGGCTAGGTGAACTTTCCTGTAGAATGAGCGAGGACGTTCCTTTGAACCAAACGCATTACATGTTATTTTTCCGAAGGAAACCAGACCTACGAAAAATCCTGCAGAATTCCTGCACACCGAACGGGGCCTAAAACGGCGCGGCCGGGTCTTTTCCGCGCGATATGCTGGGAGGTTGGCTTAGTTAGGTTTTTTAGATTTGTCTCGGTTCAATAAAAAGTAGAGTTGGTGATGATGGTGTGCCTGTCATCCTGCAATATAGGTCGTCCGATCTATATCTAACGGATAGGAAGGAAACTATGACAATTTACCCGCACTCCTCTCCACATTTGTAGATAAGGCTTTCCCTCGTTCATCCTTTTCTCCCACAAGATCTTGATCTTCTGTGCACTAGTACTCCTACAATATGTATATTATTGTGAAAGTTCATATACACCGGGCAAGATTAATGCAAACACGGCAGATTTTCATTACATTTCGAACTTTTATAAGACATAAAAATAAAAGAAACTCGACCCTAAACCTACTCTACGGCGGCGACCGACGTCCTCCATCTGCGATCTCTATGTACGGGGGCGGGGTTCAAGACACGTGAAGTGAAGGTGCGGTCACTGGCGAGGAAGAGTAGAACATGGGATACGGACAGGCCAGTTGGCACACCATGCCCTGCCGCCTCCCATGCCCTACTCATCCTCGGAGGAGTCCCCGACCTCGGCGGTGCCAGACGTTGGATGGCGGCAAGTAGGACACGTGGCTGACGGTGCTCCCATCGTCGGCCGCCAGCGTGGCCACCGCTTGTGCGGTCGCGTCCGCATCCGACTACGCCGCTATTGCGTCGCGAGAGGCGACTTGAGCGAGGGCGGCGACCTCGAGCTTCATCCCCGAAGACAAGCTCTCCCGCAGAGCGTTCACACTTGCGGTCATGGCGGATGTGGTGTCAGGTAGGAGGACGATGCGCTATGGTGTGGAGGTTAGCTGGGTGTTGCCGCTTTAAGTAGCGCATTCCGATGAGGCCAAGCGTCCGGGTGCGTCATTAAGTCGCCGGAGTTGGTTCCTCGGGCACCAAGCCTCTTAACGACGACATACGAACGGATGGCATGAATGCGGGCAGCTGGCGCCGGCTGGGAACGCACCGCGCGACGACGCGAGGGACGAGGGCTTTGGTGTGCCAGGGTAGTCAGCTGCGGTCGTGGCAACATTGGAGATGCCCTTTGCTCAAATGCGATCCCCGCATGTCATTGAAAAAGCAAGATGACCCGGCATGGTCTCAGGTCCAGAGGATGCAGTTGGCCGCGCTACACCACTCCGCGGATGTGTCGCGGCGCCCCGTGCATCAGCGACGAGCCGGGTGTTGGGGTGTGTTTGGATTGTGGCCAAAGTGCACCTTACCAAAATTTTGGTCATGACCCAAAGATTGGTCTTTGTTTGGATGTTTGCCATTTATTTGGCATGCCAATGAACTCTAGCCAACTCTAGTTCATTTCTCTTGCCAATGTCGGCCAAATCATGGGCAACCAATATCTCGACCAAAATTTTGGCTACCCAATGCTTTGATGGGGCAACCTTGGGCACAAACCAAACATACCATTGGTTGTACCACAGCACAAACGCCACCCTCGGCACACTGAAACCGATCGTGTCTATCAACGATATGAGCGTGTCGCTCACCGCGGTCGCCGTGTCCAGAGGCGGTGCTGGAGCTGCGCCCCGTTGTTGGCCCCAAAGACCCACATGAACGGTTGTCGGTGGCGAGGAGGTCGTGGGCCAGCTCCTCCATTGGACTAGTCTACGCTACGTCGTCCCGACGGGTGTGCCCCACATGTCGGTTTCCCTGTTTTCCTGGCCATATTCGAGCATCAGTGCTCCGCGTTGCGCATTAGGCCTTTCACTATGTAGGCCAAGCGAGACAACTTATTGTTTATTTGAGCCGTTCAAGTGTAATCATGTGGCGTTTGCTTATTTATCATTCCTCTCCAACCCTCTTCTCCATTGATCATGTCGCCCTCCAATCGAGTCCATCCTCCCGCATGCCTCATTTGAACATTCCGCCGAGTATCATTTGCATGTACCCATCCTAGTCCTGTTTCAATAGATCTCCGGACCCCAAGATGAAATCGAGAGGGAACGAGTGGGGGCACGTGATACCTAAGGCGGATTCAAAATTTTGAACCAGTGATCATAGCATCCGCAAATCATATATAAAGGGTATTCAATGTTCGTTTCATTTTTGAATGTACAATATACTCCCTCCTATCCTTTCTACCTTACATATAAGTTTTATGTGTAGTCAAAGTATCTCTACTATGATAAAAAAGGTATCAACATTCAACAACGCCCAATCAATATTGTTAGATTCGTACGTACTCCTAGATTTGTACTCGAGATGGTTTCCAATTTGACTATTGACAAGATTAATAGTACTCCTTTCACATAGGTGAGTAAGTCATCTTAGGCTGTGCACCGTGACCAAGGAGGAGGGGAAAACGAGAGACATTAATGTTTATTTGCTAATTAATACTATTGCATGCAATGAATTAACCACTGCATGTCATGTTTGATAGTCTCAGGTCATTAAAAGCATGCACACCCTCATCTCCTATTGGTTCATATGTCAAGAAACAAGAAACGAGGTAGAAGTTAATGCACCGCGCCTACGTGTTTTTGGATTATTTGGTTTTCATAAGATGACTTACACACCTAGACGGACGAAGTACATGAGATGTATAATGTGAAAATTATATCATTGGAAACTCCTTTCACATACGAAATTGACCATATGCTTTGTGTAAGTTGCATGTCATATATTATTACTCTAACATTTGGTCAAAGTTAGCCTCGAAAAACGCATTAGACCATGTATGCTTTGTGTAAGTTGCATGTCATATATTATTACTCTAACATTTGTGTAAGTTGCATGTCATATATTATTACTCTAACATTTGGTCAAAGTAGTATAGTGGAAGTGGATCCTCTGACGTAGGTATCCCTGCCTTACCCTCCCTTTCGGTCACTTACTGGCGGACCCCATGCTTGCTAGGCCCCGCTTGTGAGTTACTCAATGGGTTCGGCCACGTTAGGGGATACTCATCCGTAGTATACTCCCTCTGTTTTTTATTTACTCCGCATAAAACGAAGGGAGTAGAGGTATAATAAATGACGCGGGCGGGGGAGGGGGAGGGACGTCGGTTTGCTCTCAACTGTGGTCCCACAAGCAAGCGAAAATGCAAGACGAAGCGCGTTCCATTCGGTGAGCGACGTGGAGGGTCCAGCGTGCCGGGCTGCAACGCGAACGCGACAAGAGCGATGTACAGTCAAAACCGATTGACCGGTAGTCCCCGGAACCACTATTCACACCAGAACCTTCGCTGCTCGGCCTACGCCAGCCACTGCCCTAAAACCAGACCAAATCTCTAGCCCATTCCCCCACCTTTCGATCCCCTAGCCCGCATCAAGCATCCCCTAGTTCGCCGGAAAGCCATGGTGCGCCGCAAGATCACTTACTACAAGATGCTGACACCGGAGCGCCGCGCAGAAATCGCGGCGGCGGTCGGTGCCACAGACCTCCGTTCCCAAGCTTGCTTTGCGGCGGGCTAATCCCCGAGTTCTCTGGAGCCAAGCTACGAGGAGGAGGAAGCCTATCCAATGTTCACTGCGGAGGTCGCGGCGCAGAAGGCCCCCGATGGGTATGAGACGATGGACGTCGACTTAGTGCCGGCGTCCGAGTCCCCCAAGGTGTAGGCGGACCAGCGGTTCAACATGGCGATACTAAAGGAGGACCGGGAGGCAGAGGCTCAACTCGACGCGGAGCGCGCGCATGCCGCTGCCATCGAGGCTCTCCTGCAGGTGGAACCGGATGTCGTGCATCTGAACCGGGCGGCGGAGGCTCAACTTGAGGCGGAGCGCACGGATGCCGCTGCCATCGAGGCCCTCCTGCAGGCGGAATCGGACGTCCTGGACATGAACCGGGCGGCAGAGGCTCGACTCGACGTAGATGGCGTGGATGCCGCTCTCATCGACGCCCTCCTGCGGGCGGAACCGGAAGTCCTGGACTTGAACCGGGCGGTAGAGGCTCGACTCGACGCGGAGCGCGCAGATGCTGCTCTCATCGACACCCTCCTGCAGGCGGAACCAGAAGTCCTGGACTTGAACCGGGCGGCGGAGGCTCGACTCGACGCGGAGCGCGCGGATGCCGCTGCCATCGAGGCCCTCCTGCAGGCGGAACCAAACGTACTCGACTTGAACCGGGCAGTGCTCTCGTCCGTGCAGAGCGCCCGCACGCTCCGCTTGAACGAGTAGCTGGAGGCCGAGGACAACCACGCTGTGGAGACACACGTCGGCAGCGACGGCTGGTTCACGCCGGCAGCCAAAGATGACGAGGCCGTCTCTTTCCTCGAGCAGTGATAGCTTTTCTTTATGTTGTTGTTTTTATTATTATGGATCTTTTGCTATGTAAAAACATACTATTTGTTATGCAAGTCGCCTGAGTCTACCATTTCAGGCAGTTGGATGAATATCCTACGTCTCCTAACCCTTCTTTCCTTCTTCCTCACCTCTTCTTCTTCCCGAACAGACCACCGCACGGGCCGTACGGGTACTCCGGTTGGATAAACATACTCTATGAATGAAAATTATGTGTCAGCGATAGGATGGCTGAGTTTGGTTTGTTCACATGCGACAACACGTGTCAGTGAGGGTGTGTTCCCTTGGTTGGGTTTGCGGTGTGCAGGAATGAAGTGTGAGGGCGCGGTGCGACCGCGGCGTGCAGGAGCGACCGTGTGAGGGTGCGGTGCGACCGCGACAGCCGTGCGCAAGTGTACCTCCTTCTCATTTTGAAAACTTTAGGCAAGCTTGGCAAAAATGTGTGGCGAAGTTTGGCAATGCAAGGCCTAGACCCAAACAGGATAAGTATGTACTACCTCTGTCCGGGTTTATTGGTCCCCATTGTATTTTGTGCCAAATTTTGACCATAGATTAAACTAAGAAAATGTTCACGCATGTCACCAAACATTATATTTTTCAAAACTATGTTCAAATACGAATCCAATGAGATAATTTTTCTTGACATGCATTAACATTTTGTTAGTTAAATCTTTAGTCAAAATTTGGCACAAACTATAAAAGGGGCCTATAAACCAGGACGGAGGTAGTACGTACTAGGAGTACTAGTGTTAAAAAAGAAAGTCGGGGTTTTCCTTCGATACAAATCCTCGTTTCACGTGTCAATTAATGCGTATTTTTTTCTCGAAAGACCAAAGAGCTAACCATCTCACTCCTCATCGCTTGATTAATGCAGCACCATGCAAACGAACCTTCTCACTTCTGCATGCATGCAGGGGATATTAATGTCCTTGGTTGCTAACCCCATCAATTTTGCCTCGATTAGTGTTAGTGGCCCTTTGCAAATTGTAATTTTTATATACTGGCCTTGTGTACAAAAAAATGGAGGTAGTAACTATATTTCAATTCCTTGCCCATTGCGGTGACGTCGACGACTTTTTTTGTGGTTTGGCGAAGTGCGTTCGACGGAGAACACCATTGAGGGAGACCACGGTAAGTCGTTCGCAAGTGTCGCCTGCAATCTGAGACAACCGCCTTATTTGCATCCAGGAAGTCATTTACTAGTACTACTACTAGGAGTACTAGTGCGGTGAGATGGTTTCTCGAAGAAGACGACGGAGAAGCGGAGTCAGCGAAGAGTGAAATGATAGTTGCTTTGTCCGTGCTTTGTGATTTGACGCCTCACAGCTTAGTGATTTGTGATAGAAGGGACAAGGGAGTAGACTCTGTGCTCTATATTGTAGTACTCCTACATGCGTCCAAGCATGGGAGAAAGAGGAGAGATGTTGCATTTTTCTATTCCTTCAATCAATCAATCAGGGAGCTTCGGTTCCATCTTTTTGGCTTTGGCAACGCCGTCCACAATGGTTCCCACGTTGCCAAAAGCTATTTTCACATTTGGCTACACATTGTGGATGCCCTTAACCGTACCACTTGGTTTTGCCCCTGTGTGCTATCTATACAAATCTCAATTATATTGATCTAAAAAATTATAGAATCAAAGATTAGTAAAAAGGAGGTGATTTTGCCGCGCGGATGGCGGGGGATGTTTCTTATTTTCGGAGGACGTTATCCTGGCGGTTTGCTAACACGCGGTCCCATGTGTCAGTGCTTTACCAAGCTGATCCGCGCCCCACATGAGGCAGAACAACGACAGAAGCAACACGTGGTTAAGTTGAAGAAGATGAGGGAGAAGCGACCAAGCTGATCCGCGTCCCACATGAGGTAGAACAACGGCAGAAGCAACACGTGGTTAAGTTGAAGAAGATGAGGGAGAAGCAGATTCAGCAACGAGTGAAATGATGGTTGCTTCGTCCCTCCAACTTGTTTTTTTAGCATTATTACTTCATCCCTCCAACTTAACTGCGGGAAAGGTGCAGCTTTGTGATTTAACGCCTCATTGCTCATTACTACACCGGCGCCATGACTAGGGTGCTTCACCCCGGCTGCACTGCGCTGTATTCCGGTATGGCATGTGGACCCGGTAGCTTGATGTCCCACATGTCGGCAAAAGGGACTAGAAGATTTATGAAAGCGAGCGCTCCACTCTTACGACGGAGGAGTAGACGACATGACGGTCCAGTCAACTGTCACTTGTACTCTATAGTACTATAGTTTTGTTGTTTCGCACGATCCATCGATACAAACCCGATTAAACAGGAAAGGGCGGGATTTTTCCCGCGCGGTAGATGATACTGGCCATACATTTCATAGGCAATTTTAATGTATGCAAACTGAATAATTATAAGTAACAATATGATATCTAGTAAAACTAAAAACACATATGATTTATTGTGTTAGAGTGTAGTAGTAGTCCTGTATTGCATAGTTGTTAGATGTAACATGCGAGAACGTGTAGAGATGTAGTTTTGGAGGGCCTACAGAGAGAAAAGCGTAGTACGGTCACCGAACTTCAGAATAAGCTGATTACGGTCACTATATACGTTTTGCGGTGATTATCTGGTCACTTGCTCACAGTTCAGCATCGGATTGCACTCTGTTGACCGACCAAATAGTCTGCGTGGCGCCATGTTGACTAGTTAAATTGACCACATTCCTTGTGGGTCCCACCTGCCAGTTCGCATAGGGAAAAGGTCAGATAAACACAAATTTATGCAGGCGTGACAAGGCTCCAACCCGTGCGCAGGAATCACCTGGTTGTGTATGAGTCTGTCAGGGCCTGATGTGTGTGCATGCACGTGTAGGTTGAGCACTTGAGCGTGAGAGTGTGTGTTGGTCGTGTGGTGTACTGGTGTGTGCATGCATGTGTGCGTGTGCGTGTGAGTGTTGCGTGCGTGCGTGGCTGCGTGTGTACGTGTGAGTGTTGCGTGCGTGCGTGGGTGCATGTGTTTGTGTGAGTGTTGTGTGGATGGAGTTCGTGTGCATGCGTGCATGTGTGTATAATCAATACAAGGCCACCTTGTTCGATGTGCCCGTGGTCATGACTTCGCACCACCGTCAAAATATTTCATTGTCGTTTGTTTTCATTCTTACTAGCAAGATGCCCGTGCATTGCACGTAACATCAAGATGCATTTGTATGACTTGTTTATCTTGTGACAGAAAAGGATAACGAGGGAAGGCCTTATTTGCACATGTGGAGAGGTGTGTGGGTACCTTTTTGCAAAACTGCCATAGTTTTTTTCCTATCCATCAGATATAAATCGGACGGCCTATATTGCAGGATGGCAGGCACACCGTCATCACCAACTCTGTTTTTATAAGAGTGCATTTTATGCATTTTATAATAGTGCAGATGTAGAGTAGATACAAGTCAATAGGTGGGCACGATGTTAGTGAGATAATGTGATGCAACACTAGATTAGGTGCCACGTGGAGCGTTCAACTGGTCAACTAGTCATGTCATGAGCAAATACAAAGTTGTATGGTGAGCCCGTGAGTGTATAATAACCACTAAACATAAATGGTGACCGTAATGAGTGGATTATGAAGTCCAATGTATGTATTGTGCTTTAACTTCAAATACAGTGATCGTCATTGCATATATCGCGAGAGAAAGATGAAACACGCGTGAATTTTCTGGGGGCTTACTTTTAGAGGACATGGAGATAGTTTTGTGTGCATACGTGAAAGGGACATATAGGGGGGGTATGCAATGGAGAGAGAGATGCTCTTCGTTTCTCTTTATTATGACTAACTTTGTATATAGTATAAAAATATACAAATTCCCAGTGCGGAATAAATATCATTGTGGGCACAATGCAATGCAAATTACTTTGTATATAGTATAAAAATATACAAATTCACAGTGCGGAATAAATATCATTGTGGGCACAATGCAATGCAAATTAGCGTTCGTACTCCTCCATATAACTTTGTAATGTTGTATATATGTAGAAACTCTAAAATATTTTTTTGGCCACAATTTATTCAAAAGGAATGTTTTATGCGAAATAAACGTGAAGAGAGGGCTTTTTAGATCAATGGGGTACGTGATGTAACATGTGTGAATGTGTAGTTGATGCATTTGGCGGGGCCTAGAGAGGTATGTGTGT
>NC_057813.1:248176853-248179895 GCF_018294505.1 Triticum aestivum
TAAAGATGACCCTCGGGTTGTCCGACCCAAGGGAAAGGGATAGGTGGTGGTGAGGCACATGGTAAAACCAAGATTGGGCCTTGCTGGAGGAGTTTTATTCAAAGCGAACTGTCAAGGGGGTCCCATAAATCACCCGACCGCGTAAGGAACGCAAAAATCGGGGAACATAACACCGGTATGACGGAAACTAGGGCGGCAAGAGTGGAACAAAACACTAGGCAAAAGGCCGAGTCTTCCACCCTTTACCAAGTATATAGATGCATTAATAATATAAGAGATATTGTGATATCCCAACCAAAATCCTGTTCACCATGGAGCAATCTTCAACTTCACCTGCAACTAGCAATGCTATAAGAGGGGCTGAGCAAAAGCGGTAACATAGCCAAACAATGGTTTGCATAGGAAAGGTGTCAAAGGTTAGAGGTTCATGGCAATATGGGAGGCTTGAGGAGCAAAAGATAGGTAACGCAGCATAGCGATAGAACGAAGCAACTAGCATAGCAATGATAGTAGTGAGATCCAGGGTAGTGGTCATCTTGCCTGAAATCCCGCAAGGAAGAAGAACGAGTCCATGAAGAAGACGAACGGATGAAGCCGAACCAAGCGTAGATTAACGAATCCTCACGATCGCAACGAAACGAGAACTATCGAGAAGAAGCACACAACATAGTAAACACACCACACATGAATAAGGCATGATGCACAACAAGCATGATGCATGACAAATCTACATGTAGCTACTCATGGCAAGAGATGATGCAAACAAGAGCAACACATCAAGGCAAGTTTAAATGAGGCCGGGAACAACATATAACAATTCCGGTAAGTCCTCATATGCAAATTTCGAAGTTGGTCCAGATCTGAATAAACCTTATGTTCAAGTTGTTAAACATCAAGTTAAGATGCACAAAGATGATCTACACGAGATTCTAGTCAAGTTACATATAAAGTTCATTTAGTTCGGAGCTACGGTCTAGAAGATATGAGCAAAACAAGTTAAACATGGCATTGATGCAAAATGCATACAAACATCAAGAAAACACCTCAAAACAAGGATACAACATGATAATATGAAACTACATGCAATTCTAAGCATGTTTCATATAGAGCACACTCAAAACGGACCAACGGTGCAACACACACACATGAAACAAGTTTAAAGAACAAGCTGTCCAAAACAGCAACTAGGCATATTGCAAGCACCAAAACAACATGCTACATCACCTCAACATAATAACAAAAGGCATGGGCATGATGTACAGGTAAAGCATAACAAAACATGAAAACTGAGCTATATCTAGAAATCACTAGAACATGCTCAAACACCCATGGTAAGATTGCAAGTTATTACAATTCAGACTTTGCAGAAAATAACATCACGATGCAATGTTTAGAGCTATCAAGCAACATGTTACAGGAACTTATAATGGAAAACAAAGGCATGGCATGAATCTACTAAATGCATCGATTAAAAGTCCTTTACTGACCATAAGCCAAAAAGGATCAGAAAATATGATGGCACCCACGTAAACATAACAAGTTATTATACAGATTCATACATGGCAGGAACATAATTATGAAGGCATGTAGATGAGCTTGTGCAACTCACTACAGAGCAATACATGGCATGTAAAGGCAACCAACAGTAAGAAGACCTGTTTGTGAAGCTAAGCATGGCAATAGAAAGTCCATAGGGTGTATGGAACACTAGCAACAATCATGATAACAACTGAACTTAATGTTAACAGGCTGGCAGCAACATTATGAAGCAACTTTGGAGCAAGATATGAACAAGCTACAACAAGCTATAAATGCTACCAGGGGCATGGATGGATAGAGGATGACATGTAGATCAAAACATGTTTATAGAACATCTCCAGATTATGCATAGAATGATTAGTAGCAACATGTTTATATAGCATCATGAAATAACAGATTCAGCCTAGCAAAACAGCAACATCATGAACCCTACTTAACAAGCTCGATTCACTCACCACAAGTCATTGCATGACAAGATAAGCATAGCATCATCAAGAAGACATGTTTGTGAAACAAACCAAGTCAAGAACAAGTCCAAAGCATGCAAGGATCAACTATAGCAACCTTCGTCAAAGTGAATAACATGTAAACAATCTGCCAGGAAACATTTTGAAGCAAAAGTAGAGCACTCAAATGACATGCTAGACTACTCCATAATTGCAACAAAGGGCATGAATGGATAGACAATAACCTATTGTTCAAAACACCCTTATTGAAGTATCTCTAAATATGCATGGATCACTCTGTAGCATCTTGTTTACATGGCATGAAAATAACAGCAGAACAGGGACTAAAATCAGCAACATCACGATGCCTAGTTTGCATGCTTGTGCTACTCACCACGTTGATCACAAAAACACATGGTAAACAACTCTGTAAAGAAAACATGGCATAGTTCAAAACACATGTAGACATCAACCTCATAGGATGCACACATCAATCATGGCAAAAATGACAAAAGAGCTCGTTCTGAAAACAGACAGCAGAAAACATCATGAAGCACCCTTACAACGATAATTCAGGCATCAACATGATCTCAAATGAATATGATGCAATGGAATGAAATGATCTACTCGTTGAGGCAAACAATTTGACATATTACACGCACAAAACGGAGCTACGGATGCAGCGATACGACGCAATGAACATGCTACAAAATGCTGAAAAATTAAGGACTTAGAGGAATTTCGGGGGTCAACCTAGTTGCATGGATTTCAAAGCGGCGCGGATCTCGCCGGAGGGACTCGCCGGAGAGCGGCCGGAGTCGAGGGAGAGGCCAGAGGAGGCTGGATCCGGCCCTCCCGTGGCCGGATCTGGCCGGGGCGACGGACGAGGCGCGCCGGGGAGCTGGAGCTCCGGCGAGGCGGCGGTTGGCGGAGGCGGGCCACGGCGGAGAGCGTCGGTGGGGCGGTCGGGAGGCGCCTGCGGCGGCGGAGATGAGGCCGCGGCGGCCGGGCGGCGGGGATGCCCAGGCGGCGGGGCAGGCGACCGAAGAGGAGGGAG
>NC_057813.1:248180261-248186800 GCF_018294505.1 Triticum aestivum
ATGCCCGGCGTGGGACAGACATGTCCGGCGGGCGAGAGGGAGGTTTGATCTAGGGTTTGCCCGAGATTTCGGGGGAGGGGGCTAATTTATAGGTAGAGGGAGCTAGGAGAGTCCAAATGAGGAGCGGTTTTCGTCCACGCGATCGTGATCGAACGACCGAGAGCATGGAGGGGAGTTAGATGGGTTTTGGGCCAATTTGGAAGGGGGTTGGGCTGCAAAGAGAAGGAGGGCTTTATGGTTACCCGGTTAACCGTTGGAGTACCAAACGACCTCCGAATGGCATGAAACTTGACAGGCGGTCTACCGGTGGTGTACCAAGGCCACTTGGCAAGGCTCGGGCCATTCCGAGAAAGATTAACACCTGCACATGAAAAGAGAGAAGAGGGGGACGCCGGAGGGCATAGGAGTGCCGGATTGCAAAACGAACAACGGGGAAAATGCTCGGATGCATGAGACGAACACGTACGCAAAATGAAATGCACATGGTGACATGATAAAATGCAACACGCAAGCAAATGACATGACAACGACGGCGAATAACTGGCAGACACCTGGCACATCTTAACCGGGGCGTTACAATACTCCTCCACTAACAAGAGATCTCGTCCCGAGATCTTAGGACCGAGACGGAAGGGAAAAGGGATGAGGTGAAACAAGAACTCAAGAGAAGAAGCAAAGAATCAAGAGCACTCGAGAAGAAGAGAGGAACGACGAGAATGACGAGAATTGAAAGCTCACGGAATCAGATAGACTATGAAATCACTCCGGTTAAAACGAGATAAGAAACGAATAAGATTGAAAGGATTTAGGCAGCACTCCGGTTGAAAATGGAAAGAATAGAACATGAACTTGAGAGGATTGAAAGATACTTAATGAAGACATGACACAAAACTCTGGAAAGAATTGAAAGAGTAATCGATGAAAAGAATTTAGAAGGATTGAATGGAGTTGTCGAGAAAAATCAACACGAAAAGAATAAGCTTGTTGTGGTCTTATAGGTAACATCTCAAGATCATAAGGTGATAACCGACCACAAACGGAAATGATTGGATAGCTGAGAGAAACGAAGAAATACAAAACTCCACTTCAAAAGAATACGGAGAATTAATTGCACTTCGAGATGCGAGAAGAAAAGATACTTGAACTCCACCAACAAAACTTGATGAACTCTTGAATAATGAATTAAATCATGAAGAACCACCATGAAGAACTCCGGTAACAAAAGGATGATGAGATAAAATGAAGGACGAAAGAATAAGATTAAAGCTTGCGATGATTTAGATGGGGGTTTCGACGAAACGGCCTAGGGAATTTGAACTCCGGAAAAGAAAAGATGAAAACAGTTGGAACTAGAATTTATTCATTAAGAACAAACTCCAAAGAAAAGGATTAATCACTTGGAAGAAATAAGAATAAGATTTATTGTATGCTTATCCTTCATCAAATTAAATTGATGACAAACAACGGATTTGGCATACTACTTATTCTTCTTGAAAAGGATTGAGAAATGACATATCGCAAACTTGAGAAGGTCTTCATGAACCACCGGTAGGATTGGAAAGAACGAATATGCTCGAGGGATCTCGAAGAAGGCATCTGACTGATGAAATCCATTCTTACGTCACACTTGAAAAGAATTAGAGAATAACTCCGAGGGAATTAGAAGAGTCAGGTAAGATCCTGGGAAAAGACCTATGGGTTAGGGCCCACTGAAGAGAAAACACCGTTGAAAAAGGATTGTTGAAAAGATAGATGATGCACCGGAACAACTGAAATATTTGAATGAGGTGACAACCTCGAATTAATTCGAACACAGATGAATTTCCTGAGATGTCTTGAACTCCGGAATGATAAACTGGCAAGAGGCGAACGAGCAGGGAAAACACTTGAGCCGAGGAAAAGAATATAATCACTACCAAAAATTGGAATTGAATCCACCGGGGAAGAAAAAGAGATGAAGAATATCCAACGAGACAAGAATTCATCGGTTGAAATGATTGAGGGAAGACTGAAGAGGTTCCGCGCGAATGAAATAGATGGTCGAGAGAGAGAGACTGAGGCTCCGGGAAGAAGAGGGTGGGAGGGCGGAAAAACAAAGACAACTTGGAAGGGGAAAACGACGAATATCTTGAAGAGAAAAACACCGGTTGAAATCATTGAGGAAAGAAGGCAAAGATTTCGCACGAGTAGGATGAATACTTGATTACGGACTCCGGTTCCGAGAAGAAAAGGGGTGGGTGGGTGGGAAAAGAAGACAACTGAGGATTGAACTCAAAGATGAAGAGGCTCGAGTCGACTTGACGAGAAATGCACCGGATGAAAGGAGAAGAGAACCAATGACCGGAAAACCAACTGCGTGATCCTAAAGAAAAATTTGAAGGGGAAGAGAAGTAATTCAAAACACCTACGTCAAGATTCCTTACCAGAGCGACGAAGGGGCTGAGGAGTAAAAAGAATTCCTACTCTCCGAAATAACTAGACTCAGAAATCAGTTTTCTTCTAGACTCAACAACGGCCAAACTACACGATCAAACAAGCGGGCTCCTAGGGTCGGTCGAGGTTCTGATACCAACTTGTCACGCCCAATATGCGACCCTATCCAAAAGGAACTCGAAGGTCCCACCAAGGATAGACCCGCATATTGAAACGCTTTTGCATGGTGGATATCATTACATCAACATTACATAATAGATGGGGATACATACAAAAGGCATACAATGCCACACGAATACAACATCATCTTACATCAGAGCATCATCCGACTATGGATGAAACACAAACAGAAACTCAAACGACATCCACCCTGCTAGCCCAGGCTACCGACCTGGGAACTATCCCTGATCGAAGAAGCAGAAGAAGAACTCAACGCAAGCAAGCATCGGTCTCGCGTCATGATCATCGCATAACCTGTACCTGCAACTGTTGTTGTAGTAATCTGTGAGCCACGAGGACTCAGCAATCCCATTACCATGGGTATCAAGACTAGCAAAGCTTAAAGGGAAAGGAAGGGGTAAAGTGGTGAGGCTGCAGCAGCGACTAAGCATATATGGTGGCTAACATACGCAAATAAGAGCGAGAAGAGAGCAAAAGGAACAGTCGTGAAGCTAGCAATGATCAAGAAGTGATCCTGAACTCCTACTTACGTCAAACATAACACAGAAACCGTGTTCACTTTCCGGACTCCGCCGAAAAGAGACCATCACGGCTACACACGCGGTTGATGCGTTTTAATACGGATCTGGTGTCAAGTTATCTACAACCAGACATTAACAAATTCCCATCTGCCTATAACCGCAGGCACGACTTTCGAAAGATTATACCCTGTAGGGGTGTCCCAACTTAGCCCATGACAAGCTCTCGCGATCAACGAAGGAATAGACCTTCTCCCAGGAAGACCCGATCAGACTCGGAATCCCGGTTTACAAGACATTTCGACAATGGTAAAACAAGACCAGCAAAGCCTCCCGCTGTGCCGACAAATCCCGATAGGAGCTGCACATATCTCGTTCTCAGGGCACACCGGATGAGCCAGACGTCGGGTTGGCATAGACCTTGGTTGCCCAGGGGGCGCCGGACATCGCTCGGTTCGGACCAACACTTAGACAAGCACTGGCCCGGGGGGGGGGGGCTAAAATAAAGATGACCCTCGGGTTGGCCGACCCAAGGGAAAGGGATAGGTGGTGGTGAGGCAAATGGTAAAACCAAGATTGGGCCTTGCTGGAGGAGTTTTATTCAAAGCGAACTATCAAGGGGGACCCATAAATCACCCGACCGCGTAAGGAACGCAAAAATCCGGGAACATAACACCGGTATGACGGAAACTAGGGCGGCAAGAGTGGAACAAAACACTAGGAAAAAGGCCGAGTCTTCCACCCTTTACCAAGTATATAGATGCATTAATAATATAAGAGATATTGTGATATCCCAACCAAAATCCTGTTCACCATGGAGCAATCTTCAACTTCACCTGCAACTAGAAACGCTATAAGAGGGGCTGAGCAAAAGCGATAACATAGCCAAACAATGGTTTGCATAGGAAAGGTGTCAAAGGTTAGAGGTTCATGGCAATATGGGAGGCTTGATGAGCAAAAGACAGGTAACGCAGCATAGCGATAGAACGAAGCAACTAGCATAGCAATGATAGTAGTGAGATCCAGGGTAGCGGTCATCTTGCGTGAAATCCCGCAAGGAAGAAGAACGAGTCCATGAAGAAGATGAACGGATGAAGCCGAACCAAGCGTAGACGAACGAATCCTCACGATCGCAACGAAACGGGAACTATCGAGAAGAAGCACACAACATAGTAAACACACCACACATGAACAAGGCATGATGCAAAACAAGCATGATGCATGAGAAATCTACATGAAGCTACTCATGGCAAGAGATGATGCAAACAAGAGCAACACATCAAGGCAAGTTTAAATGAGGCTGGGAACAACATATAACAATTCCGGTAAGTCCTCATATGCAAATTTCGAAGTTGGTCCAGATCTGAATAAACCTTATGTTCAAGTTGTTAAACAGCAAGTTAAGATGCACAAAGATGATCTACACGAGATTCTAGTCAAGTTACATATAAAGTTCATTTAGTTCGGAGCTACGGTCTAGAAGATATGAGCAAAACAAGTTAAACATGGCATTGATGAAAAATGCATACAAACATCAAGCAAACACCTCAAAACAAGGATGCAACATGATAATATAAAACTACATGCAATTCTAAGCATGTTTCATATAGAGCGCACTCAAAACGGAGCAACGGTGCAACACACACACATGAAACAAGTTTAAAGGACAAGCTGTCCAAAACAGCAACTAGGCATATTGCAAGCATCAAAACAACATGCTACAACACCTCAACATAATAACAAAAGGCATGGGCATGATGTACAGGTAAAGCATAACAAAACATGAAAACTGAGCTATATCTAGAAATCACTAGAACATGCTCAAACACCCATGGTAAGATTGCAAGTTATTACAATTCAGACTTTGCAGAAAATAATATCACGATGCAATGTTTAGAGCTATCAAACAACATGTTACAGGAACTTATAATGGCAAACAAAGGCATGGCATGAATCTACTAAATGCATAGATCAAAAGTCCTTTACTGACCATAAGCCAAAAAGGATCAAAAAATATGATAGGCACCCACGTAAACATAGCAAGTTATTATACAGATTCATACATGGCAGGAATATAATTATGAAGGCATGTAGATGAGCTTGTGCAACTCACTACAGAGCAATACATGGCATGGAAAGGCAACCAACAGTAAGAAGACATGTTTGTGAAGCTAAGCATGGCAATAGCAAGTCCATAGGGTGTATGGAACACTAGCAACAATCATGATAACAACTGAACTTAATGTTAACAGGCTGGCATCAACATTATGAAGCAACTTTGGAGCAAGATATGAACAAGCTACAGCAAGCTATAAATGCTACCAGGGGCATGGATGGATAGAGGATGACATATAGATCAAAACATGTTTATAGAACATCTCCAGATGATTAGTAGCAACATGTTTATATAGCATCACGAAATAACAGATTCAGCCTAGCAAAACAGCAACATCATGAACCCTACTTAACAAGCTCGATTCACTCACCACAAGTCATTGCATGACAAGATAAGCATAGCATCATCAAGAAGACATGTTCAACCTTGGCCAAATTGAATAACATGTAAACAATCTGCCAGGAAACATTTTGAAGCAAAAGTAGAGCACTCAAATGACATGCTAGACTACTTCATAATTGCAACAAAGGGCATGAATGGATAGACAATAACCTATTGTTCAAAACACCCTTACTGAAGTATCTCTAAATATGCATGGATCACTCTGTAGCATCATGTTTACATGGCATGAAAATAACAGCAGAACAGGGACTAAAATCATCAACATCACGATGCCCAGTTTGCATGCTTGTGCTAGTCACCACATTGATCACAAAAATACATGGTAAACACCTCTGTAAAGAAGACATGGCATAGTTCAAAACACATGTAGACATCAACCTCATAGGATGCACACATCAATCATGGCAAAAATGACAAAAGAGCTCGTTCTGATAACAAACAGCAGAAAACATCATGAAGCACCCTTACAACGATGATTCAGGCATCAAGATGACCTCAAATGAATATGATGAAATGGAATGAAATGATGTACTCGTTGAGGCGAATAATTTGACATATTACATGCACAAAACGGAGCTACGGATGCAGAGATACGACGTGATGAACATGCTACAAAATGCTGAAAAATTAAGGACTTTGAGGAATTTCGGGGGTCAACCTAGTTGCACGTATTTCAAAGCGGCGCGGATCTCGCCGGAGGGACTCGCCGAAGAGCGGCCGGAGTCGAGGGAGAGGCCGGAGGAGGCTAGATCCGGCCCTCCCGTGGCTGGATCTGGCCGGGGCGACGGACGGGGCGCGTCGGGGAGCTGCAGCTCCGGCGAGGCGGCGGTTGGCGGAGGCGGGCCACGGAGGAGAGCGCCGGCGGGGCGGTCGGGAGGCGTCTGCGGCGC